>NW_026460106.1:0-67529 GCF_021730395.1 Mercenaria mercenaria | reverse complement strand
GTATGTTAGGTCTTGATTATCATTGATTATTTACTGGACTGAACCCCATTGTTTATAAATGATATCTTCGAATTTCTGCACTTTTTCTTGATAATTCTCCATGGCTTTGTATGTTATGGTTCGTACACGTCTAGACATTCAGGAGCTGAATGTGTACATGTATACTTATTCATCAGCACTGTGTTTGTCCCTCTTCGGACTTCAAAGATGCGTAGAATCTTCTTGAACAATATCGATCTTTTACTATGCTGCCTCGTTATTGGACCGTGGACCCAGGACAAACGAAAGTCAACAACGAACAGCTAGTATTAAACCCATTTATTCACGGAACATATGTGTATGTACTCATGTGCGTGAATACTGCCGTGTGTGTGGTAAAAGCTGAAACAATACAAAAGAATGGTCTTACTATTAACACTAATACATTTTGTAAACTAAGACTTTACCAAAATTACACAATTTTGATTTAGCCTTTTTAATATTCTATTCTGCAAATTTCTCTTTTCAATAAAAAACCTTTTGAATATTTTATTTGTAGTTTATAAACCTGACAAATAAATAAATTTACCCATTTAAGTAACATTTACGGTGTTTAAAATATAAATTTTCCAGATTTACTTGTGTACGAAAAGTCTAAGTACGAACTGCCAATTCAACATTCCTGAATAAAATGTTCATACAACTCTCATAGTTACAAATTACAAGCAGAATAACAGTAGGGGATAGTGTTTGCATAAAATACCTACATCGATGCGACTGAGAAGGCATCCAAGAGTAATTACAGGCTGTTTTCTAACAAATTTTACTGTTGCAGCATGCTACGCGCCACTTCGAAATGCAAATCACGTCATGTGCCTAAAACCAGAACGACTACCCAGCGGAAAAAATCCAAGTCGGCTATTAGGTTACACAATACTAAATTTCAATCCAGCACAAGTATACTGCAACATCAATAGTACTGAAACAATATGATCCAGCATCAATAGTGCTGCAACAGTAGGAGTACAACTGTATGCTGCAACATTAATAGTAATACAATATTATGCTTCAACATCAACTGTACTGCAACAATATGATAAAACTTCAATAGTGCTGCAACATCAATAGTACTGCAACAATATGCTGCAACATCAATAGTACTACAAAAATATGCTGCAGCATGAATAGTACTGCAACTATATGATACAACAACAATAGTACTGCAATAATAACTGAAGCGTCAAAAGTACTGAAACAGTGAACTGCAAAATTAATAGTACTGCAACAGTATACTGCAGCATCAATAGTACGGCAACAATATACTGCAGCATCAATAGTACGGCAAAAATAACTGCAGCATCAATAGTACTGAAAACAAAAATACTGCAATAGTATACCGCAGCATCAATATTACTCCAATTCTATCATCCAATATCAGCTCCGAACATCAGAAATACTGCTACAGTACGCTGCAACATCAATGGTCTACAACAGTATACTGCTGCATCAACAGTATTAAAGAAATATGCTGCAGCACCAATAGTACTGCTACAGTATACTGCAACACCAAAAGTACTAAAACATTATGCTGCAGCATCAATAGTACTGCAAAAGTATACTGCAGCACAAATAGTACTGCATCATCAGAAGTACTAAAACATATTGCTGCAGCATTAACAGTACTGCAACAGCATACTGCAGCATCAATAGTACTGCAACTGTATACTGCAGCATCAATAGTACTGCAACTACATGCTGCAACATAAACAGTTCTGTAACATTAATAATATGTCAACAATATACTGAAACATCAATAGAACTGAACAATATGATGCGGCATCGATAGTACTGAATCAATATGCTGCAGCATCGATAGTACTTAAACAATATGCTGCAGCATCAATTATACTGAAACAATATGCTGCGGCATCAATAGTACTGAAACAATATGCTGCAGCATCGATAGTACTTAAACAATATGTTGCAGCATCGATAGTACTTAAACAATATGCTGCAGCATCAAGAATACTGCAATTGTATACTGCAGCATCAGTATTACTCCAATTGTATTGTCCAATATCAACTGTGAACATCAACAGTATACTGCATCATCAAAAGTACTGCAATAGTATACTGCATCATTAATAGTACTGCAACAGTATACTGCATCATCAATAGTACTGCAATAGTATACTGCATCATCAATAGTACTGCAACAGTATACCAACAGTATACTTCATCATCGATAGAACTGCACCAGTATACTGCATCATCAGTAGCACTGCAGCAGTATACTGCATCATTAATAGTACTGCAACAGTATACTGCATCATTAATAGTACTGCAACAGTATACTGCATCATCAATAGTACTGCAACAGTATAATGCATCATTAATAGTACTGAAACAATATGCTGCAGCATCAATAGTACTGCAATAGTACACTTCAGCAGCAATAGTACTGCAACAGTATATTGCAGCATCAATAGTTCATCAATAGTACTGAAACAATATATTGCATCATCAACAGTACTGCAATAATATACTTCAGCATCAAAGGTACTGCAACAGTATAGTGCATCATCAATAGTACTGCAACAGTACACAGCATCATCAAAAGTACTTCAATAGTATACTGCATCATTAATAGTACTCAAACAATATGCTGCAGCATCAATAGTACTGCAATAGTATACTTCAGCATCAATAGTAATGCAACAGTATATTGCAGCATCAATACTTCATCAATAGTACTGAAACAATATATTGCAGGATCAATAGTACTGCAATAGTACACTTCAGCATCAAAAGTACTGCAACAGTATACTGCATCATCAATAGTTCTGCAACAGTATACTGCATCATCAAAAGTACTGCAATAGTATACTGCAGTATTAGTACTACTGCAACAGTATACTGCATCATCAATAGTACTGCAACAGTATAATGCATCATTAATAGTACTGAAACAATATGCTGCAGCATCAATAGTACAGCAATAGTATACTTCAGCATCAACAGCACAGCAACAGTATACTGCAGCATAAATAGTTGATCAATAGTACTGAAACAATATATTGCAGCATCAATAGTACTGCAATAATATACTTCACTATCAAAAGTACTGCAACAGTATACTGCATCATCAAAAGTACTGCAACAGTATACTGCATCATCAATAGTACTGCAACAGTATACTGCATCATCAAAAGTACTTCAATAGTATACTGCATCATTAATAGTACTCAAACAATATGCTGCAGCATCAATAGTACTGCAATAGTATACTTCAGCATCAATAGTAACGCAACAGTATATTGCAGCATCAATAGTTCATCAATAGTACTGAAACAATATATTGCAGGATCAATAGTACTGCAATAGTACACTTCAGCATCAAAAGTACTGCAACAGTATACTGCATCATCAATAGTTCTGCAACAGTATACTGCATCATCAAAAGTACTGCAATAGTATACTGCAGTATTAGTACTACTGCAACAGTATACTGCATCATCAATAGTACTGCAACAGTATAATGCATCATTAATAGTACTGAAACAATATGCTGCAGCATCAATAGTACAGCAATAGTATACTTCAGCATCAACAGCACAGCAACAGTATACTGCAGCATAAATAGTTGATCAATAGTACTGAAACAATATATTGCAGCATCAATAGTACTGCAATAATATACTTCACTATCAAAAGTACTGCAACAGTATACTGCATCATCAAAAGTACTGCAACAGTATACTGCATCATCAATAGTACTGCAACACTATACTGCATCATCAAACGTACTTCAATAGTACTGCAACAGTATATTGCAGCATCAATAGTTCATTAATAGTATTGAAAAACAATATATTGCAGGATCAATAGTACTGCAATAGTACACTTCAGCATCAAAAGTACTGCAGCAGTATACTGCATCATCAATAGTTCTGCAACAGTATACTGCATCATCAAAAGTACTGCAATGGTATACTGCAGTATTAGTAGTACTGCAACAGTATACTGCATCATCAATAGTACTGCAACAGAATAATGCATCATTAATAGTACTGAAACAATATGCTGCAGCATCAATCGTACTGCAATAGTATACTTCAGCATCAACAGCACTGCAACAATATATTGCAGCGTAAATAGTTCATCAATAGTACTGAAATAATATATTGCAGGATCAATAGTACTGCAACAGTATGATGCAACATCAATAGTACTGCAACAGTATATTGCAGCATCAATAATACTGCAACAGTATATTACAGCATCAATAGTACTGCAATAGTATACTTCAGCATCAATGTACTGCAACAGTATATTTCAGTATCGATAGTATTGCAACAGTATGCTGCAACATCAATAGTACTGCAACAGTATATTGCAGCATCAATAGTACTGCAAAAGTATACTGCATCATCAATAGTACTGCAACAGGATACTGCATCATCAATAGTACTGCAACAGTATAATGCATCATTAATAGTACTGAAACAATATGCTGCAGCATCAATAGTACTGCAATAGTATACTTCAGCATCAATAGTACTGCAAAAGTATATTGCAGCATCAAGAGTTCATCAACAGTACTGAAACAATATATTGCCGCGTCAATAGTACTGCAATAATATACTTCAGCATCAAAAGTACTTCAACAGTATACTGCATCATCAATAGTACTGCAACAGTACACTGCATCATCAAAAGTACTGCAACAGTATACTGCATCATCAATAGTACTGCAATAGTATACTGCATCATTAATAGTACTGAAACATTATGTTGCAGCATCAATAGTACTGCAATAGTATACTTCAGTGTCAAAAGTACTGCAACAGTATATTGCAGCATCAAAAGTTCATCATAGTACTGAAACAATATATTGCGCATCTAGTACTGCAATAGTAACTTCAGCATCAAAGTACTGCACATATACTGCATCATCAATAGTACTGCACAGTATTGCATCATCAAGTACTGCAGTTAGCGTATAGTAGTACTGCAACAGTATACTGCATCATCAAAAGTACTGCAATAAGTATAAATGCATCATTAATAGTACTGAAACAATATGCTGCAGCATCAATAGTACTGCAACAGTATGCTGCAGCATCAATAGTACTGCAACAGTATATTGCAGCATCAATAGTACTGCAGTAGTATACTTCAGCATCAAAAGTTCTGCAACAGTATACTTCAGCATCAATAGTACTGCAACAGTATGTTGCAACATCAATAGTTATGCATCATTATATTGCAGCATCAATAGTACTGCAACAGTATACTGCATCATCAATAGAACTGCAACAGTATACTGCATCATCAATAGTACTGCACCAGTATACCGCATCATCAATAGTACTGCAACAGTATACTGCATCATTAATTGAACTGCAACAGTATACTGCATCATTAATAGTACTGCAACACTATACTGCATCATCAATAGTACTGAAACAGTATACTGCATCATTAATAGTACTGAATCAGTATGCTGCAGCATCAATAGTACTGCAATAATATACTTCAACATCAATAGTACTGCAACAGTATATTGCAGCATCGCTGGTTCATCAATAGTACTGAAACAATATATTGCAGCATCAATAATACTGCAGCAGTACATTGCAGCATCAACAGTACTGCAATAGTATACTTCAGCATCAAAAGTGCAACAACAGTATACTTCAGCATCAATAGTGCTGCAACTGTATACTCATCATCAATAGTACTGCAACAGTATACTGCATCATTAGTAGTACTGAATCAATTTGCTACAGCATCAATAGTACTGCAATAGTATATTTCAGCATCAATAGTACTGCAACAGTATATTGCAGCATCAATAGTTCATCAATAGTACTGAAACAATATATTGCAGCATCAATAGTCCTACAATAGTATGCTTCAGCATCAAAAGTACAGCAACAGTATATTTCAGCATCAATAGTTCTGCAACAGTATACTGCATCATCAATAGCACTGCAACAGTATGCTGCAACATCAATAGTACTGAAACAGTATATTGCAGCATCAATAGTTCTGCAATAGTATGCTGCAACATCAATAGTACTGCAACAGTATATTGCAGCATCAATAGTACTACAACAGTATATTGCAGCATCTATAGTACTGCAAGAGTATGCTGCAACAGCAATCGTACTGCAATAGTATACTTCAGCATCAAAAGTACTGCAACAGTATACTTCAGCATCAATAGTACTGCAATAGTATACTGCATCATCAATAGTACTGCAACATTATACTGCATCATCAATAGTACTGCAACAGTACACTGCATCATCAAAAGTACTGCAACAGTATACTGCATCATCAATAGTACTGCAATAGTATACTGCATCATTAATAGTACTGAAACAATATGCTGCAGCATCAATAGTACTGCAATAGTATACTTCAGCGTCAAAAGTTCTGCAACAGTATATTGCAGCATCAATAGTTCATCAATAGTACTGAAACAATATATTGCAGCATCTTTAGTACTGCAATAGTACACTTCAGCATCAAAAGTACTGCAACAGTATACTGCATCATCAATAGTACTGCAACAGTATACTGCATCATCAAAAGTACTGCAATAGTATACTGCAGTATTAGTAGTACTGCAACAGTATACTGCATCATCAAAAGTACTGCAATAGTATAATGCATCATTAATAGTACTGAAACAATATGCTGCAGCATCAATAGTACTGCAACAGTATGCTGCAGCATCAATAGTACTGCAACAGTATATTGCAGCATCAATAGTACTGCAGTAGTATACTTCAGCATCAAAAGTACTGCAACAGTATACTTCAGCATCAATAGTACTGCAACAGTATGTTGCAACATCAATAGTTATGCATCATAATATTGCAGCATCAATAGTACTGCAACAGTATACTGCATCTTCAATAGAACTGCAACAGTATACTGCATCATCAATAGTACTGCACCAGTATACCGCATCATCAATAGTACTGCAACAGTATACTGCATCATTAATTGAACTGCAACAGAATACTGCATCATTAATAGTACTGCAACACTATACTGCATCATCAATAGTACTGAAACAGTATACTGCATCATTAATAGTACTGAAACAGTATGCTGCAGCATCAATAGTACTGCAATAATATACTTCAGCATCAATAGTACTGCTACAGTATATTGCAGCATCGATAGTTCATCAATAGTAATGAAACAATATAATGCAGCATCAATAATACTGCAGCAGTACATTGCAGCATCAACAGTACTGCAATAGTATACTTCAGCATCAAAAGTACAACAACAGTATACTTCAGCATCAATAGTTCTGCAACAGTATACTCATCATCAATAGTACTGCAACAGTATAGTGCATCATTAGTAGTACTGATACAATTTGCTACAGCATCAATAGTACTGCAATAGTATATTTCAGCATCAATAGTACTGCAACAGTATATTGCAGCATCAATAGTTCATCAATAGTACTGAAACAATATATTGCAGCATCAATAGTCCTGCAATAGTATACTTCAGCATCAAAAGTACAGCAACAGTATATTTCAGCATCAATAGTTCTGCAACAGTATGCTGCATCATCAATAGTACTGAAACAATATATTGCAGCATCAATAGTTCTGCAACAGTATGCTGCAACATCAATAGTACTGCAACAGTATATTGCAACATCAATAGTACTACAACAGTATATTGCAGCATCTATAGTACTGCAAGAGTATGCTGCAACAGCAGTCGTACTGCAATAGTATACTTCAGCATCAAAAGTACTGCAACAGTATACTTCAGCATCAATAGTACTGCAATAGTATACTGCATCATCAATAGTACTGCAACAGTATACTGCATCATCAATAGTACTGAAACAATATATTGCAGCATCAATAGTACTGCAACAGTGTATTGCAGCATCAATAGTTCTGCAACAGTATTCTGCATCATCAATTGTACTGAAACAATATATTGCAGCATCAATAGTATTGCAACAGTATGCTGCAACATCAATAGTACTGAAACAAGATATTGCAGCATCAATTATACTGCAACAGTATGCTGCAACATCAATGCCCCATGTGGTTCTGGGACTATCTATGTATGAAAAGAATTGGAACCACTGCCTTACCCTTGCATGATCGAAAGAGGCGACTTATAGGGTCTTAACATTTGGTTTTGCAGTAACTCGATGATTCCAGCAAGTATGCAAATTTCGATTCCATACCTCATGTTTTTATTTCGATGTAAATGAGATGTGGAACCATAATTTGTAGTCCTGTTTGGCGCCATATAACCTATACTGTGTTGGTGCGCCGTAAACCCCAAATAAATAAATAAATGCAACATCAATAGTGCTGTAACATAAGCAGTACTACAACTGTATGCTGCAACATCAATAGTACTCCAGCAATATGGTGCAACAGTATACTGCAGCATCAATGGCACAGTAACAATATGGTGCAGCATCAATAGTACTGCAACAGAATGCTGCAACATCAGGAGTGCTGCAACTGTATGCTGCAACATCAATAGTACTGCAACAATATGATTCAGCATCAATAGTTCTGCAACAGTATATTGCAGCATCAATAGTACTTCAACTGTATGCTGCAACATCAATAGCACTTTAACAATATGCTTCAGCATCAATAGTACTGCAACTTTTTCTCATTCGTCACTTGCCATCTTCCTTGTTGGTTTGGTTTCCTTTTCGAAGATAAGTAAGAAATTTCAAAAAGCGACAATGATCTTGAATTTATACGTCAACAATGAATTTATAATTCAATTCACTAAAATATGTATTAGTTATCGGTAAAATTATGCAAACACAGTAATCACTTCATTGAAAAATGTTTAATGTTACTTTTGAAATTAAAGCATAATTGTAGAAGGCAAGGGACGTAATTATGTAAGTTTCTCAACCATGTTGTTTGTTAATTTTTAATGAATTGCTTGTGAATATGTGTACTATTGTTAATGTTTGATTCTATTTATTTCAAAATAAAAATTATTTTGCATAAAAATAATTGCATTTATTTTCTAACATAACATAACATAACATCTCGTTTATTCTCTCAATACATGTACACACATGCAAATATGAGGAATTTACAATAGACAATATGATCTATTACGAGGCTACCATATATAAACACATCAAAGTACAGTATATCAGTTATAAACAATTAATATTAAACACATGATATATGCACAATTCATATTAATAGAAATAATAATCTGTAAATATGGAGAAAAGATTACATTCTAATTTCTAGCAATTCGTAGGATAACCTTTACAAACTTACAAAGCTTCAGAAATTCTGATTTGTTGCTAGTACACATTAATTTTTCTAATTTAAACATATTCGGACGTCGATAAAAATATGGTTTGATAAATTGTCTTCTGGCATCGGAGAACTGTTCGCATTCGAATAAATAATGAAATTCATCCCCAATTCTGTTTCTACATGAGTTACAAGTTCTTTCATTTATTGGTATTCTTGACCAGTTTCCCGTTTCAATAGGTAAGCGGTGATTCCTTGTTCTAAATTTAATGAAATTATATAATAGAGAGGGTTGTAGTTTGGATAAATAAGGTTCAATACCAAAAGATTTCTTAAATACTCTGTATAATGTGCTATTGCTTGAATTTTCAACTAAAAATACCAATTATTTAAATATAAATCCTGTAGTTTTTGTTTAACGGTCATCTTTAACCATTTTGCATTCGGAAAATTTTGATCTGTCCATATATTAACAAGGCCGCATTTAATCAAAATAGATCGAACATTGTATAACCATGGGTACTTTATTTTAAGCATTTCAATAGGTATGGTTTCTGTTGATTGTAAAATATTTTTATGAACTGCAGCTGATAATTTGTTTGGGGTGTCTCCACCTTCAGTTACACAGAGCCTTGACCAAAACGAAATTATTTTTTCTTCTATATCTATTGACAATGGCATACATCCCGTTTCACCATAAACAAGATAATTAGTAGACCTTTTTAATTTTAATACATATTTTAAAAATTTTAATTGTACACGCTCTATTAAATCTAGTTTACCAAAACCCCATATTTCAGCTCCATAAAGTAAAATAGGTCTGATAGTTCTGTTAAAGAGATCTATTTGTAAATCTGTTGGAAGGTTAAGACGATTGGAATTTTTAATAAGACTATACATAGCCCTAGTTGCTTGGTTTGAAATATGTTTTCTACAACTAAGAAAAGAGCCACTTCTATTAAAATACAGACCAAGATATTTATATTCATTCACGACCTCTAGGGTTTCATTTTTAAAAGTAAAATTATATATAGGTTGTCTGCCTTTAGCAAAAACAACAATTTTCGTTTTTGAGGTGTTTACCTTAAGTTTCCAAGTATCACAGTATTGTTCGTAAGTATTTAAAGCTTCCTTAAGTCATTCGCTGTTTCTGCCAATATTACTGTATCATCAGCGTAAAGTAAAATAAAGATTTTTAAGAGATTAAAGAGTTCATTTGTATTTTGTTCATGTTGAATTGTTATTCCTCGTACGTTACTATTATTTTGAAAAAAGTCCTTTAGATTGTTTAAAAATAGTGAAATTAACGAAATTAGTGGATATCTCGTCGTTAGGCGTGTAAATAATAAACAATCATTGTTGTAAAGTAATCCTGCTTTCCTAATCCTCGGTTTAAATATAACAAATAAATGATGAACGCGGAAGCGACAGTGAACCATTCGAGCGTTATATCTCGAGATCACATGCAGTATTCTCAGTTCAACCACAGTATTGCTACACAGCAGTTCAATGTTCGTTAAAATTGCACAGTCATGCCACGTGGCCGAGGCAGAGCGCGGCTCCGACAACCCGCCAGGCACGTAGAGGCGAGTCAGCCGGAGAGGAGGACCAGGGGAAAGAAAAGAACGGCGGACGAGGCAGCATATTTGCCTGAAGACCAAATGCATCAAACAAATGTCTTTATTGACTTTGAACAACTTTTGAAAGAGTCGCAGATAATTCCACAGACTAACAATAATAGTACATTAGTTGAAAATTTAAATACGGGGTGTGGCGACCTTAATTCCAACAGTTCTGCAGAACTGCACCAAAGCACTAGTGTTGTTAGCTCAAATAATACTCAAAATAGTATTTCGGTTCCTGTATGCAATAGCAATTTCAATGCACGAGACTCACAAACTGCAATTCCGCTCAATTGTTTGCAAGACGCTACAAATACTAGTAGTAGCATTTGTGACGTCACCTTGTCTATGGTACGAGTAGCCGATGATGACATTGCTGCTCATTTACCTCCCGCACTAAAACAGCAAATTTGCAAAGGGTCTTATGTTAACCTCGCCTTGATGCTAAAAGGAGCCGTTGAGTTATCCGAATATTGCAACGGCACGGTATTCAAGTTAAGTTAGGAAGGGTTTATTGAAACTGGCCACAAAGAATGTAAGGAAAAAATTAGCGACATTGAAAAGTGGACAAATGCCTTTCTCATTTATGCATCTGTGTATTTATCGAACCGTACTGATAAGGGGTACGAAATTTTACATTATATGTACAACATTAGGGAAGCGGCTATGAGACAAGGTTCCTTAAGTTGGCGCGAATATGATGAACAATTCCGTTTGCGCCAGGCTATCACACCGGCATCATGGTCAAAAATCAACAATGACCTGTGGTGGCGATGTATGCAGATGAGGCCTGTGCTAAAAAAGCCTTCTAACCCGTAAAAGTACACGTGCAATGACTTCAACTCGGGTGCTTGCACGCGGCCGAGTTGCAGGTTTTCTCATACATGCACTGTCACGGCCCTCACCTTGCGGTAAGATGCACAAGACCGGGAGAATCTGCCGGCATGCAAACGCAGGCGCCTGCACAAATAGGTACTTTTCGTGGCCGACAGTTTTTTAGGCGCGGGTCATACAGAGTCCCAAGGAAACATTAGTGCTCAAAAGTCTGACCAGGTTACGCAAAATAGTTCTGTTGATATCATGAAATTAGCAAGTTCACCGGTAAAGATTTCAGCTTAAAAAAATACTTACAAGCTTATGATCAACGTGAGGTTTTCTCCTGAACGGCTTCATTTATGGTTTTCCAATACAATACACAGATCCACGTGCACCCAGAGACTCAAAAATTTAAGATCCACTGTGTTCAATCCAGACTTGATAAAATCCAAAATAAATAAAGAAGTTGAAGCTGGTAGGGCTGCTGGTCCGTTTACCGAACGACCTTTGCCAAATTTAATTGTGTCACCTATTGGTCTTGTCCCTAAGAAAACACATGGCGAATATTGGATGATTCACCACTTATCTTACCCTCCGGGCAAATCCGTGAACGATTATATTGACCCGGCTTTATGTTCAGTACAATACACAAGTTTTGACGAAGCCGTAAGATTAGTTCAAGAACTAGGACACAACTGTAAGATGTTTAAAACTGATATCCGTAGCGCATATAGATTAGTACCAATGAAACCAGAAGATTTTAAATTACTGGGTTTATGTTTTGAAGGAAAATTCTATTTTGATGAAGCTTTACCTTTCGGTGCATCCATAAGCTGTATCACATTTGAAAGATTTTCACGTTTTTTGGAATTTACAGTTAAAAGTAAACTACGCTCAGGTGGTCTGATACATTTCTTGGACGATTTCTTGGGGGCAGACAATGGCACAGAATCGTGCACACGTGCGTTAAGAATTTTCTGAGAAACAATGTCAGAATTGGGTGTTCCGTTAGCTGTAATAAAAAGATTAGGTTTAACTATGATAACATCGCAGCTGTACATATATTAAATAAACTTCCATCTAAATCAGGGAGAGTTATGTGTTTGATTAGATTGATAACGCTACGTTGTCTAAAACTGAATATTTGGGTTAAAGCATCCCATGTTCCGGGCCGCCAGAATGCTATTAGGCATTTCCTACCTATCCGTATGCCGATGCCGACACCGTACATAGCATGGATATTGGGGGTCGTCTCATAATAATGTGTAAGGCATAATACAAACAAAATGTTTTCTCGATCCTTTTATTTTTACATGGTGTCATTAATGAAAAAAAGTGTGAAATGGAATCTTTATTGTAAAATAAGACGTTTTGAAAATAAAATTACATTAACTACCTAATCATCACTAGACGAATCAAGCCCGAAATGGCGCATAAATCGTGGCATTTTCTTTTTCATAAAATCATTATAAAGTTCATGATTTTCTTTAATCAAATCTGAAAGACGCCGACGGCGCCTCCGAGGTTCTGGTGCTGCCGGTGCGCCATCCGATTCAGTGTCTGATACAGCAGCCGCCATAGCGTCCCTTCGATCTGCAGCTCCAGGTTGGTGGTTGTTTTGCTGGTTGACCTGGTCAGGTTGCTCATTGTCAGACACATCATCTGGCTGTTCATTTACCTGTTCCCCTGCAGGTACTGCAGGCACATTTCTAACATTTCTTCGTTCGTTCTCTCGAATCAGGTTAACTTCACGCCTGAAATGTTGATATTGAATTTCGAAATATGCGAGCGTTTTATTGATACAAAACATATTATTGAGTTTAAGGGGTCATTTCTGCGCTTTATAATTTTCATGATTGCTCCGTGGCAGAGTGGTAAACTCGTTTCATTCAGTTGCCTCTGAATGTCTTGGTTCGAAACTAGGGGTAAGGGGTTTAGGTGTTCCTTTAATATTGAAAGCTAGAAAGTCAACATATGACCTAGAACTGTGTCAATGTTAGTCTGATTCAAAAGAATTTTTTACATGTCCTAATATATTTAACACTTTATTGGTTAATGATTATGGATTTTTCAGAGACTTTTTTCAAAATATGATACGAAAACAACTACCAAAATGCAAAAAGATCTGGCAGATATTTGTTACATTCAGTATAAGATCGAAAATAATTCAGAGAGTGAAACAACATTTATTTCCGCACAAGTGAACAAAAATGATATGAATTTTTATATCTACATCTTTTTTACTGTTAAATTTACAGCTATATTCTATAACTAGATTTGAAAACTTAAAAAGATGTCGTAAAAGAACAAATATTTTTCAAGTAAAAGTTAATACCTAATATCTTCATCTTCTATCACTCCCCCCGTAGCCATCAGTTTCGACAACTTTGCCGACATCCTGTCTGTCAGCTTTCTTATCGAGCCATTTCTATACAGGTCCCTTGCTGCCTGAGGAAGATGGTCGAGATTTTCTTGTACATCTTCAAGTACATCCGCCCATCTAGTCGGGTGCTCTTTATAAGCTCGCAATATCAAAAGGGTCTCTTCCTTCGAGAAACGAACAGCCTTCTTCCTCCGTTGAAGTAATGTTTCTTCTGAAATATGTTTTCAAAATGTAAGTGAAAAACAGTAAATAATTAAGGATAAGGGATACATTTGGCATCTTAATGTGTTTGGAATTTTTGAAAGCCGACACGAAGTGCACGTAATTTTGATTCGTAAATGATACGAAGTCATTTGTATACACACATGTACAGTGGTACTTTTAAACGTAGCCATTTATAGCAACATAAACAGAACAAGATAAACAGGTAAGTTGAAATTTTAATTTATAATGATACCAATTCATTTATGAATAAGAAAATAATGTATATAAAGATAAACTTACCGCCGCTCATTCTTTTCTTGTCGATATGTATAAGTTATAAGGTAAATGTACAACTAAGTAGAACACGTGAAAATCGTGACATAAGACATATATATCTTATATACGGATGCAAAGGCGTAGCCATGAAATTACTATTGACATATATTTTTACAGTTGTAATGAATAGAAGACAGCGGCTTGAGTTTGTGGCATTGTTACCGTTACTGATCCAGCCTCCACCAGACCATACCGAATATTTTCGCCAAATGTTGACATTTTTAATGACACTCGTTTGTATACCACCCTCACCTGATACGGACATCCGCTTTAGACATTTTTCTGAAGACACTAATACGTATGAAGGTAGGAATGTCTTCCAAATATTTTCGAACAACAGATATCAGTTTTACCAAATAACTGGCGAGACACCGGAGACCTTTTTGGAATTGGAGAACTTACTTTCAATAAATGATGATAGGGAACATGCTTTATCGATTAGAAATAGAGTTCTTCTCTTTGTTATTTGGCTGAGGACATACCCTACTAATCACATGTTAGCAAGTTTGTTTAACATCAGTAAATCGACAGTGAGTCTAGAAATCCGGCGACTTATCCCAATATTCTTTGAAAAGTTAAGACATCTTGTGGATTGGCTAAGTATTGATGAGTGGCAGGCAATGCGAGGTGTGTGGTCTAAATTACCTGATGCCGTTGGTGCCATTGACGGTACATCCCATGAAATTCAGAGACCAGAGACAGAGCCGCAAGAGCAATACTACTCTGGTCATCGGGGATATCACTGTATACATACGCAGGTTGTAGTAGATGTGTATGGAGTCATCCGGTTTATTGAGAGTGGGTTTTTAGGGCATCAGAATGACGCGCAACAATTTGGGCTCATGCGTCAAATTGGGACAGACGTTCTTTTTCCAGAACAATGCGTCCTTCTGGGTGACAAAATTTACCCAAACAGAGCCCCTCTTATAACACCATATAGAGCTACACAGCTTGCGAGGAAGAGAGGTCATGAACGCAGAAAATGTGTTAAACTTAACCAACGCATTAGAAAATGCAGAGTTTATGTAGAACATTCTATTGCCGAGTTAAAGATGTACAAAGTAATAGGTTCGTTATGGCGCCATCCAAGACAGTTCTTGTCATTTATTGTAAACACATGTGCTGCACTTGTTTGCAGACGTAAACAGTTAGAACTTATTCTGTAATGTATGAATTTGTATTGCTCTCTTACACTGACTGAATTAAAGCAAACAACTGACTAGATGTATATGTATGTATACGCCCTTGGATTTTCCTATGATAATTATAAATAAAACGTTTGAGAAAACCCCTACATAAGCGTCGTGATCAGAGTTCGTATCGGCATCGGAGTAGGTAGGAAATGCCTATTTGCGATTGTTTATCTCGTTCACAATGACGAGATTCAGAGAGCTCGCACCGGAAGCAGATCCAGAACCCAGTCTAATTCCTCCCTTCCTATAGAGCGTCTTCAATACAGAGCAAGACAGCTTTTTGCTACAGCAATAGCACCAAATACACTATTGACCTACAATACCGCCCTAAATATGTTTGAAGAATTCAGGAACAGATGTAAACTAGCAAATCTTTGGCCGATTCCGGTATCACATATCATATGGTTTTTAGCATTTTGTTTTGAAAAAGCGCTATCAGCAAAATCTATTAACAACTTACTTGGCTAGCATAAATCACTTCCATAAACTCGAAGGATTTTACGATTTTAAAAATGTATTTGTAGTGAGCAAAATTTTAAAGGGTTGTCGCAGGAGCAGGGTAACACAAGACAAACGGGCACCAATCACTATGAACATTTTGGCTGAAATCTGTAACAAACTACCAGTTGTCTGTTATGATATCTACGAAGCAAAACTTTTGCAGCCATGTTTTCTTTGGCTTATTTTGGTCTGTTCCGAGTAAGTGAATTGACAGCGCCACATTTCCTTCGAATAGATCATGTAATACATTCAACGACATAAATTTCTGTCATAATAGTCAGTATGTCATTATTCGTCTTCGGCATTATAAGACACGTCAGAAGGGCAAACCAGTGTTCATTAAATTGCCTAAACAAAATGACAATATATGCCCAGTTAGTAAACTTCTTGAGTATTTAGAATTGCGGACTAGGTTGAGAACAAGTCTTTTCTTTCATAACAGTAGCGTAGTAGTCACAAGGTCACAATTCACGCATGTACTTTCAAAGGCAATGTCTGACACAATACAACCCTGGTCATTTTCGATCACACAGTTTCAGAATTGGTAGGGCGACTGACTTGGCAACACAAGGTCATTCGTCAGAGACAATTAAAAAGTTGGGCAGATGGTCATCAAATGCCTACAAACTTTATATTCGCACGTGATTCACTGTTTTTGGAAACCAGCACTTTTCAAATGTGTTTATATATAAAGCTCAGGTAGTAACAGATTTATAGCTATAATATAATATATCACAAAAATGTTCTTGGATATGGTTTTAAGAAGAGAGTGTTAGATGTATTGGTAGTCTGACCAAGCATCCCATTATTCAATTAAATATCATTCTTCACATTTAGATGTCTGGATAATCGGCGACTCAATTCCGTATTGGGCTGGGGTTCAGGCTACCACATCTGGCAGACCAAATCTTAAAATTGATGACTTGACTATCGCATGGTGGGGGAAGCGAGGTTTGAGCTGGAACGGTCTCCGACATCACATACAGTGTCAAGTATTACTGGCAACAACACCGTCGATTATACTCATTCATTTAGGTGGGAACGATTTAGTCAATATTAAAACACAGTCTCTCTGAGAAATTATAAGAAACGAAATAACTTACCTAAGAGTAGCTTTTCCAGAAACATTTTTTGTATGGATTGACATCTTACAGAGACAAAGATGGCAAGGTGCCCAAGAGTCGGACAAAGGCATTGAAAAGAAACGGAAACGCATTAACCAATTAGGCCATAAAATCATATTGTCTTCTGGGAAGGGGATGTGGTCTCCCCAGATGATGATGCAAAAACAGCCTTTTATCTTCCTGATGGAGTATATCTTAACTTGGTTGGGATCGAATTCTATTTGGATTACATTAAGGACATAATTCTTAAGCATAAAACGTGTGCTCAAAAGAAATAAATTTTACCCAAGCTATCGGTCTGATCTGTCAAGGTTGAACCATGTTTTGTTCAAGCAGCAACTATATTAGTGATAAAAAGTTATTTAAGAACTTAAGAAATATTTACGCAGAATTTTTGAGGGACACGTTTTGGCAAATTTATTGTGGCCAAGAAAAATTCTGTCGGCCGGGGGCAATCGGGCGTGCTTCTGGACGTTGCTATAGTCCGTCTGTTGCTGTGTATAAGGTATTGCTCTAGTGCTCTGACTAGCCTCGCTTAAATGTGTCATAGCCTTGCTTATGTCATAGCCTCGCTCATGATAGTATTTGCCTTGCTTAGAATTACAGTACTTTGCCTTGCTCCATCTGTCCGCTAAATATTCCTCATTACTTGGCAGGTAACGTCGAGTTATGGAGAAAGTTTAATTTACTGTGGGTTACTGTAGCCTCGCTCATTATAGTATTTGCCTTGCTTAGAATTTCAGTACCTTGCCTTGCTCCATCTGTCCGCTAAATATTCCTCATTACTTGGCAGGTAACGTCGAGTTATGGGGAAAGTTCAATTTACTGTGGGTTACTGTAGCCTCGCTCATTATAGTATTTGCCTTGCTTAGAATTACAGTACTTTGCCTTGCTCCATCTGTCCGCTAAATATTCCTCATTACTTGGCAGGTAACGTCGAGTTATGGGGAAAGTTTAATTTACTGTGGGTTACTGTAGCCTCGCTCATTATAGTATTTGCCTTACTTAGAATTACAGTACCTTGCCTTGCTCCATCTGTCCGCTAAATATTCCTCATTACTTGGCAGGTAACGTCGAGTTATGGGGAATATTTAATTTACTGTGGTGTACGTAATATCCCTTGCATCCGTGTAAGATTATTCGTTACTTCTACTGCAACTGTAGAGTAATGATAATGTGGTGTGCTTACGAGCGCGTCTGGTGTCCTCCCGGTTGACTGAATGTTTCAGCATAGGTTTCCTCGGCAGGTAACGTCGGGATACCTAAGATATTGGAGTGGCCATACTTTGCCAAAAATATTAACAATAAGTTTTTATATATGAGAATGACAGTAGGATTTCGTGTTTACAGTTTCATATGCATCTGTAATTATTATTTGGATTGCTATCATATTTTGTCATACCTGAAAGGTTCGTATAAATGTGTATTGAACTGAGAATTTTGTAAGTGTCGTTCGTATATGATTTCGGATGGTAGAATAATCTTATTTAACTATTTCATAAACATTGTAAGGCTGATAGGCGGATGCTCCCCTACCCTTATTATGACAATGGCGGGGTAAATAAAAGGGGTTACCCCTATGGGGCCTGAAAAAAAAGTACAGTAACTGCAACTGTATACTGCAACATCAACAGTGTTGCAACATCAATAGTACTGCAACATCAATAGTGCTGCAACATCAATAGTGCTGCAACATCAGAAGTACTGCAACATCAACAGTACTGCAACATCAATAGTGCTGCAACATCAATATACTGCAACATCAACAGTACTGCAACATCAATAGTGCTGCAACATCAATAGTACTGCAACATCAACAGTACTGCAACATCAATAGTGCTGCAACATCAATAGTACTGCAACATCAACAGTACTGCAACATCAACAGTACTGCAACATCAACAGTACTGCAACATCAATAGTACTGCAACATCAACAGTACTGCAACATCAATAGTACTGCAACATCAACAGTGCTGCAACATCAATAGTGCTGCAACATCAACAGTACTGCAACATCAACAGTACTGCAACATCAACAGTGCTGCAACATCAACAGTACTGCAACATCAACAGTACTGCAACATCAACAGTGCTGCAACATCAATAGTACTGCAACATCAACAGTACTGCAACATCAACAGTACTGCAACATCAACAGTACTGCAACATCAATAGTACTGCAACATCAACAGTACTGCAACATCAATAGTACTGCAACATCAACAGTGCTGCAACATCAATAGTGTACTGCAAACATCAACAGTCTGCAACATAAACATAGGCAACATCAACAGTGCTGCACACACATTCAAACAGTGCTGCAACATCAACATTTACTGCAACATCAACAGTACGCAACACAAAGTGAAATTGCGCAACATCAACATATAGTGACAAAGCTGCAACATCAAATGTGACTACATCGCAACATCAAATGCTGAACATGACTGACATATAGTACTGCAACATCAACAGTGCTGCAACATCAATAGTGCTGCAACATCAATAGTGCTGCAACATCAACAGTACTGCAACATCAATAGTGCTGCAACATCAACAGTACTGCAACATCAACAGTGCTGCAACATCAATAGTACTGCAACATCAGTAGTTCTGCAACATCAATAGTGCTGCAACATCAACAGTACTGCAACATCAACAGTGCAGCAACATCAACAGTGCTGCAACATCAATGGTACTGCAACATCAACAGTACTGCAACACCAACAGTGCTGAAAAATGAATAGTACTGCAACATCAACAGTACTGCAACATCAATAGTACTGCAACAATATATAGCAACATCAATAGTACTGCAACATCAATAGTACTGCAACAATATATAGCAACATCAACAGAACTGCAACATCAATAGCACTGCAACATCAAGAGTACTGCAACATCAATAGTGTTGCAACATCAGCAGTGTTGCAACATCAACAGTACTGCAACATCAATAGTGCTGCAACATCAGTAGTACTGCAACATCAACAGTACTGCAACATCAATAGTACTGCAACATCAGTAGTTCTGCAACATCAATAGTGCTGCAACATCAACAGTACTGCAACATCAACAGTGCAGCAACATCAACAGTGCTGCAACATCAATGGTACTGCAACATCAACAGTACTGCAACACCAACAGTGCTGAAAAATGAATAGTACTGCAACATCAACAGTACTGCAACATCAATAGTACTGCAACAATATATAGCAACATCAATAGTACTGCAACATCAATAGTACTGCAACAATATATAGCAACATCAACAGAACTGCAACATCAATAGCACTGCAACATCAAGAGTACTGCAACATCAATAGTGTTGCAACATCAGCAGTGTTGCAACATCAACAGTACTGCAACATCAATAGTGCTGCAACATCAGTAGTACTGCAACATCAACAGTACTGCGACATCAATAGTACTGCAACATCAACAGTACTGCAACATCAATAGTACTGCAACATCAACAGTACTGCAACATCAATAGTACTGCAACATCAACAGTACTGCGACATAATCAGTACTGCAACATCAATAGTACTGCAACATCAATAGTACTGCAACAATATATAGCAACATCAATAGTACTGCAACAATGTAAAGCAACATCACATCAATAGTACTGCAACAATATATAGCAACATCAACAGTACTGCAACAATATATAGCAACATCAATATTACTGCAACATCAATAGTGCTGCAACATCAACGGTGCTGCAACATCAACAGTACTGCAACAGTATATAGCAACATCAATAGTACTGCAACAATATATAGCAACATCAACAGTACTGCAACAATATATAGCAACATCAATAGTACTGCAACATCAATAGTGCTGCAAAATCAACAGTGCTGCAACATCAACAGTACTGCAACATAAAGAGTGCTGCAACATCAATGGTGCTGCAACAATATATAGCAACATCAATAGTACTGCAAAATCAATAGTACTGCAACATCAATAGTGCTGCAACAATATATAGCAACATCAACAGTACTGCAACATCAATAGTACTGTACTAAAGCAACATCAAGTTGCATCAACATACCAATCATAGTACTGACTATACATCAATACTGCAACATCACAGTACTGCAACATCAATAGTACTGCAACAATATATAGCAACATCAACAGTACTGCAACATCAACAGTACTGCGACGTAAACAGTACTGCAACATCAATAGTACTGCAACATCAATAGTACTGCAACAATATTAGCAACATCACTAGTACTGCAACAATATATAGCAACATCAATAGTACTGCAACAATATAAAGCAACATCACTAGTACTGCAACAATATATAGCAACATCAACATTACTGCAACAGTATATAGCAACATCAATAGTACTGCAACAATATATAGCAACATCAATAGTGCTGCAACATCAACGGTGCTGCATCATCAACAGTGCTGCACCATCAATAGTACTGCAACATCAGTAGTGCTGCAACATCAACAGTGCTGCTACATCAATAGTGCTGCAACATCAACAGTACTGCAACATCAACAGTGCTGCAACAATATATAGCAGCATCAATAGTACTGCAACAATATATAGCAACATCAACAGTACTGCAACAATATATAGCAACATCAACAGTTCTGCAACAATATATAGCAACATCTACTGTACTGCAACAATATATAGCAACATCAACAGTACTGCAACAATATATAGCAACATCAACAGTACTGCAACGATATATAGCAACATCAGCAGTACTGCAACAATATATAGCGACATCAACAGTAATGCAACAATATATAGCAACATCAATAGTTCTGCAACAATATATAGCAACATCAACAGTACTGCAACAATATATAGCAACATCAACAGTACTGCAACAATATCAACAGTACTGCAACAATATATAGCAACATCAATAGTACTGCAACAATATATAGCAACATCAATAGTACTGTAACCGTATGCTGCTACATCAACAGTACTGCAACAATATAATTATAGCAACATCAACAGTACTGCAACAATATATAGCAACATCAACAGTACTGCAACAATATATAGCAACATCAATAGTACTGTAACAGTATGCTGCAACATCAACAGTACTGCAACAATATATGTGACAGAGCATGAGATTTTGGGTCCAAATGCAATTTTGGTCAAAAATGGGGTTTTTGGCTAATCTGACAGACTGACCCGTTTTGAGTAAAAATCTTCAATTTGACAACAAAAATTAGTCGTTGTCATGGAGATATTACCACTTTTCGGACACCATGTTTTTTCTAACTGTATCAAAATTGAGGCAGTATATCTTAATAAAGACACCATATTTAAATAATATCAAGATAAAATACATGATAAAATAACAAAAGCAACATGCAATTAATGGAATGTATTTCTTTTTGTCTCTTTCTTTCATGTAGTATAAAAATATTTATGTTCTAAAAATCGTTTCTATAGCAACACTGTTGTTTAACCTCTTTTTTAACAGTTTTTTGATGAATCTGGCAATAAATTACACAGAATGTGAAATAAATACACAATTAACTTTTTCTAGTGTGCTAACAGTTTACAGACAATTGTTTTATGACATTCTTTTGAACAAGATACAGAATTTATTTGATATCAAATTAGACAACATCCCAAAAACTAGGACATTAATCTTATTATTATAGACACTTTATCTATCAAACAGTAAGAAAGAATATCAGGCAAGAAAATATAATTATTAGACTGTTATTATCAACTGTGAGTTTGCTAAAATTTCAAAAGACTTAGATTACTGATCAGAGAATCATTACCATTTCAACGATGTGGTATTTTCTTACAAAAATACTAACATTACCATGGCAACAATGTGGTATTTTCTTACAAAAATACTAACATTTTTGGCAATTTCTTTGTAATAAATTGAATATTGGAAGTGTTTTTCCATATATATTACATCAAAAGCTGTCTGTTTTCTTATTTAAAAGTAAGAGAGTAGACATCATTCCGTGAAAATTAATGTAATATGGTTTAAGAAATACATAATTTTCAGATACACCTCTCTCAGTTACAACTATTGCCATTTTAAGGCAGGCTTTTGTAATAACATAGTGCTTTGTTGATGCAATTATTACATATGAAAATATATTCACTAACATAATACAGCTTAACATATATAACATATAAACAAGAAAGATGTTGTTTACATATGATGATATCCAAAATAATTTAAAAGTTAAATTAATGTTACCATGGCAACAATACACTATTTCCTTAAAATAGTAGTTTTTTGTAAATTTTCCAGGAAGAATCAGAACATTTATTTAGCATCTGTTCAGTATACATTTGATTTACACCACAAATGGTCCATTATGATCATTTATAAAAAACAAACATCATTTTATGTAATATAACTTGTCTTTCAGAACTACATATTTTCCTGATATGCCTACCTGCATTACAGCTCTGCCATTTTATGACAGATTTGTGTTATGACATGTTTTGTTGATGGTTACACATAAAAGATATTTTCTTGCAGAACATAGTCTGATTAGCAGAATATAAAGAAGACGCTTGCTGTCTACATAATCAAACAAATCTAAATTTAAGTCAAGTTTGTGTTACCATTGCAACTCACAATGTTTTGCAAAAAAAAATGCTATTTCTGCAAAGGTCATGTCATGTAAAAATATCTTTTAACACAATTATAACCATGGATTAACATGATTAATTCTTGAAATGAAATAAATTATATTCAGCCAGTAACAAATATTTTCTGCTATATTGGTAGTTTTCTGCCATTTCTGGAAAAATCCTTCCTACACTCACACTGGCAAGGCAGTTTTTATTGTAAAAATGTTTTCTCCAAAGGTTGTGCTTTAATGTCACACATGTTGTAGTTTTGAAACAACTAGGATTCATTCAACAGACATGTCTTAGTATTTCATGCATGCAGTTTTGGAAAATTTATGTTAAATTCTGTATTGTTAGAACAATTAAGATAGTGCTTCTCAAACAACTTCACAGCTGTCATGACATCAAAACACTACTTTTACCCAATATTTCTCACAGTTGACTAAGTTTTACTTTTTCTTGAAACACATTTGTAATTTGAACTAGAATTTTTAACTTTTTCAGGTCATGATGTCAGGACACATGACATTATTTGTGCAATATGGAGTTATTTGCTCATATCAGTATTTGTGACATGCACTCTATTCCACAGGCATGATTTCAGCTGGATGATCAGTAGAACATATTAATTCCTTCTGTTTCATTCCCATTTACATATTCATAGTTCTCTCATCTCTGCAAAACAAAAATTCATCAACATTAGAACTTCATTTTAATAAGATTAGTATAAGGTTACAGAATATTAGACTGTAAAGCATCTTTTTAAGCTTAAGAGAGTCTTTTTGTTAAAAGCTGACTGAAAGCAGATTTGATAAGTATAAACTCACCCAAGAATCTTACAGTATTCATGCAGAAAAAGTAGCTTTTCAAGAATGCATAAACTAGCTAAGATTCCTACAGACTAGACATACAATTCATGCAATCAAACTTAATGTAAACACAAATACTGTAAAAATAATTTTGAAAATATGAAAAAATACATACATGATATATTCAATTATTGCATGTCATTACTTATTCACTTCTTAATATATTACACATATTTGTTGAATGGGTCTATAATCAAAATCATTTCTCTTAAAATGTTACGAATGAAATAGATCATTTATGTTTATGCTACTTTAATGTCTTTATCTTTCTAAGAATAGCAGTATAGTAAGTGTAAAAATGTATGAAGAAATTTACAAACCCCCATAAAATCCAGCTTGTTGTGTATAGACCTTCCTGGAAAATCATTTCATTGTTTAAGGTCATTGCATCAAGCCAAACAATCCTCAGTGGTTGATCTGTAAAATGAAAAAAAAATACTGAAAAAGGCTGAAATGTGAGATAAAAATGCCCTGGGCAGTTAGCTCAGTACTTATTTAGCACAAAGACTGAAAAGCTTTGGAAAAAACTGTCTCTTTCCAAGTAAAAACAATATTTATGCCTTGTAGAAGTTTTATGTATGGACTGATTTGACATTACATGTAAGAAATTAGTGGTTGAAGCTGACAATAGATGTGATGCAACTATTCTTAATCAGTCACTTTCATGGCATGGCTATATTTATAAAATGATCAGGGCTTTAACTTTAATATGTAGAACTAAACATTATGACTGACTGTTGTAATTTTGTCTGGCACCAGAGTCACAAGGTCTTCTTGTAACTGTCTTGCATACAGATTCTACTGAGTAAGAGTCAACACCGATTTAAAAAAAGTTGAATTCATGGCAGATTCAGTAAATAAAAAAACGTCTACAATATATTGACACTTGTAAATAAAATGTGAACTGTGCTAAATCTACCTCGAATCTGTCATTAGTGTCAAATCTGGGCTATTTTTGGAAAAGATATCGGACAAAACTGTCGATATGAACTCAAATAATATTTTTAACCTTACATATCGCTTAAATACTTACTTACCTTGAGATTCGCTAACTGTCATTCTTTATACAATCGAAATAAATCATCAAATAATTGTTTTTGGTAGTTTCATTTTCTCCGCGACCTTCGATGTTTACAAATGGCGTGTCGATTCAAAGGGCGATAAATTATCAATCATTTAAATTTTTTAAAGAAACGAAATTGCAAAACACGGAAATGTTTATAAATGTCACTTCATTTTTTTCTTGTGGCAAGGTAGAGTATTATTGAAAACAAGAAATGCATTAATTGCCGCGAACACGTGGTAACGTCCACCATTTTTTTTGTGACGTAACTTTAATCGATGTTTTCTCAAATGACGTAACGCCGAATTTGGACCCAAAATGTCATGGTGCGTCACATATAGCAACATCAACAGTACTGCAACAATATATAGCAACATCAACAGTACTGCAACAATATATAGCAACAGAAACAGTACTGCAACAATATATAGCAACATAAATAGTAGTGTAACTGTATGTTGCAACATCTTTACATATAGCTAGGATTTACGTTACTCTAGACTCCGGTTCCCTGTTAACTTTGAAAAAGTACGACAGGTAACTACCAGCGACTTCTGTAGCCTGATTGGCTGAGGGGATTTTGATAAGGCAATTTTGATGATAATATACTTCAGCTTTTCCAAATAGCAATTGCCTGTAATTTATAACATTATACACAGACCTCTATACTTACCTTAGAGACAAGGGATCTGGTCACCACATACATTTGTTTATATATATGATACATATTTTTAATTTTGACAGTTCTAGATTCAACAACAAGTTCACTTTCATTTGTTATTTTTTAGTTGTACATGTACGTGCTATCGAGTGTTGTTAATTTATCAGCACATATCACAACAGTCCATTATGTATTAAATTTTGTTCCGTTGAAATATTTACAAGTATCACCATCACACAATATAGATCGCCTTTTTATGTGCATCTTTTCAGTTATCATCTTTTACTGCAGATTTTGGAACTAATTTCACTGTTATATATGTATTAAGATGCTTAAAGTCTGTGTTGCTATGGGGTTACTTCTTGTAGTGTAAGGAAACACGCTTACTTCAGTAAGAATTCTAGGTTCAAATCCTAGCAGTAAGCCTTAGCATACAGAAAACATAGGTATTTACTTGCTTCAATAGAATGTAATAATTTCATTATTAGCCTAAATATTGACAGCTTCAATTTTCATTGTCTGTATTTTTGTCATGTCTGTGTTGGCAGAATAGGGAAAAATATTAAAAAAAACACATCTATACATCAGAGCACTGCAAACAAACGATATCTTTATTATTTTCATTTTGTAAAAATACATTCAATTTCCCTTTATTAAGTTAGTTGAGTTTTAATTTATCTGCACTGCAGGCAAAGTAATTTTTGAAGATTCTATCTGAGGAAACTGATGACTGCATAAGAGTATTTAGTACATGTATGGAAAACAAGAGGGCCATCATGGCCCTATACAATGCTCACTAGAGTTGATCTGGCCTACTGACCTAGTTTTTGACCCCACATGAACAAGAGTTGAACTTGACCTAAAGATCAGGAAGACAAACATTCTGACTGAATTTCATAAAGATTTGATTACAACTGTGACCTCTAGAGTGTTCAGCTTTTTCTTTGATTTGACAGGTGACCTAGTTTTTGACCCCACAAGACCCAGATTCAAACTTGACCTATAGATTATTAAAACAAACATTCTGACTAATTCTCATGAGTTTCAAACTTAAATTGTGGTCTCTAGAGTGTTGAAAAGATGTTCCTTTGATCTGGCCTAGAGACCTAGTTTTTGACCCCACATGACCCAGATTCAAACTTGACCTAGAGATCATCAATACTAACATTCCGATCAAGTTTCAAAAAGATTGGGGCACAAATATGGTCTCTAGTGTTCATAAGCTTTTCCTTTGATCTGACCTACTGACCTAGTTTTTGACCCCACATGAACCAGTTTCGAACTTGACCTAGAGATCATCAAGACTCTGACTAATTCTTATGAGTTTCAAACTTAAATTATGGTCTCTAGAGTGTTGAAAAGATGTTCCTTTGATCTGGCCTAGAGACCTAGTTTTTGACCCCACATGACCCAGATTCAAACTTGACCTAGAAATGATTAAGACAAATATTCTGACTCAGTTTCATAAAAATTGAGTCACAAATGTGGCCTCTAAAGTGTTCACAAGCTTTTCCTTTGATTTGACCAGGTGACCTAGTTTTTGACCCCACATGACCCAGATCCTAGAAATCATCAAGCCAAACTTTCTGACTAAGTTTCATAAATATTGGGTCACAAATGTGGCCTCTAGAGTGTTCACAATCTTTTCCTTTGATTTGAACACGTGACCTAGTTTTTAATCCAAGGTGACCTAGCTTTTAATCCAACATGACCCAGTTTCGATCCTGACTTAGAGATCATCAAGACTAACATTCTGACAAAGTTTGATAAAGATTGGGTCAAAAATGTGGTCTCTATAGTGTTCACAAGGTTCTCCATTGATCTGACCTACTGACCTACTTTTTGACCCCACATGACCCAGATTCAAACTTGACCTAGAGATCATCAATACAAACATTCCGATCAAGTTTCATAAAGATTGGGGCACAAATGTGGTCTCTAGTGTTCATAAGCTTTTCCTTTGATCTGACCAACTGACCTAGTTTTTGACCCCACATGAACCAGTTTCGAACTTGACCTAGAGTTCATCAAGACTAATATTCTGACCATGTTTCATACAGATTGGGTCAAAAATGTGGTCTCTAGTGTTCACAAGCTTTTCCTTTGATCTGACCTACTGACCTAGTTTTTGTCCACAAATGACCCAGTTTCGAACTTGACCTAGAGATCATCAGGACTTACATTCTGACCAAGTTTCATAAAGATAGGGTCAAAATTGAGGTCTCTAGAGAGTTCACAAGCTTTTCCTTTGATCTGACCTACTGACCTAGTTTTTGACCCCACATGACCCAGTTTCAAATTCGACCTAGAGATCATCAAGACTACATTCTGACCAAGTTTCATAAAGATTGGGTCACAAATGTGGTCTCGTTCACAAGCTTTTCCTTTGATCTGACTACTGACCTGTTTTTGACCACACATGACCTTTCGAACAACCTAGATCATCAGGCTATATTAAAGTTCATAAGATGGGTCACAAATGTGGCCTCTAGAGTGTTCACAATCTTTTCCTTTGATTTGAATAGGTGACCTAGTTTTTAATCCAACATGACCCAGTTTCGATCCTAACTTAGAGATCATCAAGACTAATATTCTGACAAAGTTTCATAAAGATTGGGTCACAAATGTGGTCTCTATAATGTTCACAAGGTTTTCCATTGATCTGACCTACTGACCTAGTTTTTGACCTCACATAAACCAGTTTCAAACTTGACCTAGAGATCATCAAGACTAATATTCCGACCATGTTTCATACAGATTGGGTCAAAAGTGTGGTCTCTAGTGTTCATAAGCTTTTCCTTTGATCTGACCTACTGACCTAGTTTTGACCCTACATAACCCAGTTTCAAACTTGACCTAGAGGTCATCAAGGCTAACATTCTGACCAAGTTCCATAAAGATTGGATCACAAATGTGGTCTCCAGAGTGTTCACAAGCTTTTCCTTTGATGTGACCCTAGAACCTAGTTTTTGACCCCACATGACCCAGTTTCAAATTGTCCTAGAGATATCAAGACTAAAATTCTGACCAAGTTCATAAAGATTGGTCACAAATGTAGCCTCTAGAAGTCAGGCAACTAGAGCACAAGCAATTTTGACGTACTATCGCACGACGCAGCGGCAACCACGTTTGAATGACCGCACATACTCACCTTGAGCACTTTGTGATCTGTGAGCTAAAAGGAACAGTCTTTTTACAGCTAGATTTAAAAACTATTTGGAGGTTCTATGATGTGCCTTGATTGATGGTAAGTTTTATTAGAATAACACTAGTTTTATTTTAAATGCCATAATACATGTTTTAAATGAAATGACCATATTAATTTCCTTGGGAATATAGATGTGTTCACATACTGTATCATGTAACATTACTATATATATGTCTCTGATAATTGAAAGGTATTGTGTCAAAATGTTTTTAAAATGATATAATTTCCATGGCATTTAAAAACAAATTGCCTTTCACTGATCCTACTTGTAAATATAAGAGTCCAGTCCTGTTACCAGAAGCAGTTTTTTTTATTGAATTGGTAAAAACAAACACTATTACAATTACTCGATCAAATTATGCTACTTTAAGCTCATATTTTGCTGTTTGTCCAATTTCCTTGACATGTGTTCTATGTTTTCCATTAGTGCTACCAATGACCTACAGGATTAAACTCATACAGACATTTGAACTTACCTAGATTCATCAAGACTAATATCCTACATGTTTATACGATTGGTCAAAAATTGGTCTCTAGTGTTCCAACTTTCCTTTTATCTGACCTACTGCCAGTTTTGCCCCAAATGACCCCTTTCGAACTTGACCCAAGATCATCAGGACTTTCATTCGACCAAATTTTATAAAAATAGGCAAAATTGAGGGTTTTAGAGAGTTTACAAACTTTTCCTTTTACGACCCACTGACCCAGTTTTTGACCCCCCATACCCCGTTTCAAATTTTGCCCAGGCATCAAGACACATTTGCCAATTTCATAAAAATTGGGTCACAAAAGTGTCTCGTTTACAAAATTTTCCTTTTTTTTCTGCCACGACCGTTTTTGCCCACATGCCCAGTTTCGAACAGACCTAAAATCATCAACTAATACTCTGACAAAGTTTCAAAAAATTGGGTCACAAAAGTGGCCTCTAAATGTTCACAATCTTTTTCCTTTTATTTGAAAGTGACCATTTTTAAAACCAACATGACCCATTTCGATCCGACTTGAAATCTCAACTAACTTCTGACAAATTTCATAAAAATTGGGGGCCAAAAGTGGTCTCAAAATGTTCACAAGTTTTCCCTTGATCGACCCACTGACCCATTTTTGACCTCACATAAACCATTTTTAAACTTGCCAGAGATCACAAAACTAAAATCCCACCTGTTTCATACGATTGGGTCAAAAGTGGGTCTCTATGTTCAAACTTTTCCCTTTTTTCGACCTACTACCTAGTTTTTTACCCTACATAACCCCGTTTCAAAATTGACCTAGAGGTCATCAAGGCTAACATTCTGACCAAGTTCCATAAAGATTGGATCACAAATGTGGTCTCCAGAGTGTTCACAAGCTTTTCCTTTGATGTGACCTACTTACCTAGTTTTTGACCCCACATGACCCAGTTTCAAATTTGTCCTAGAGATCATCAAGACTAACATTCTGACCAAGTTACATAAAGATTGGGTCACAAATGTAGCCTCTAGAGTCAGGCAACAGAGCACAAGGCAAATGTTGACGTACGACGCACGACGCACGACGGACAACGCACGCTGGACAATGACCGGTCACAATAGCTCACCTTGAGCACTTTGTGCTCTGGTGAGCTAAAAAGTGGAACAGTCTTTTTACAGCTGAGATATAAAAACTATTTTGGAGGTTCTATGATGTCCTTGGAATTGATGGTAGTTTTATTAGAATAAACCTAGTTTTCATTTTAAATGCCATATATAACATGTTTCTTAAATGAGATTGACCATATTTAAGTTTTCCTTTGGAGAATACTAGAATGTGTTCACCTATCTGTTACTCATGTAAACAATTACTATATATATATTGTACTCTGAATGAAATTGAAAGGTTATTGTGTCAAAATGTTTTTAAAAAAATGATATATTTTCCTGGCAGTTTAAAAACAAAATTGCCTTTCACGATCCATAATTGTAAGAATATAAGAAGAGGTCAGTCTGGTTTCACAGAAGACCAGTTTTTTTATTGAATTGGTATAAAACAAACACTGTTTACAATTACTCAGAAAATTATGCTACTTTAAGCTCATATTTTGCTGTTTGTCATTTCCTTGACATGTGCTTCTTTCTTGTATATTACCATAAAGTGCTATCTATTCGTACAGGATAATCTCATACAGACATTTTAGTTAATTTTAATGAGAACATTTTTTCAAGAGTAAAAAGCATTAAAAATTACCTGACTTGAAATAGCACTCCAAAATTCACAAAAAAAAAAGAAAATAAGTTATATGTGAGGTCTTAGCCTTTGTATATGAGATTTTAATATTTGGACTTCCAATTTACAGAATGTTGTGGGTTTTTTGTCATTATTAATTGTATATTTTTGTACAATTTTGTTTTGGTATACACCTTGTTTGTTTGTTTTGGGTTTAACGCTGTTTTTCAACAGTATTTCAGTCATGTAACGGCGGGCAGTTAACCTAACCAGTGTTCCTGGACAGTACAAACCTGTTCTCCGCAAGTAACTGCCAACTTCCCCACATGAATCAGAGGTGGAGGACTAATGATTTCAGACACAATGTCGTTTATCAAACAGTCACGGAGAACATGTGCCCCGCCCGAGGATCGAACTCGCAACCCCGCAATCCATAGACCAACGCTCTTACCTACTGAGCTAAGTGGGCGGGGTTGGTATACACCTTGAGAAACAAGGCAGTCTGAAAGACAGCTAAATCCCCCGCCACTGTTATGGATAGTGAAAGGGTAAACTTTTGACCTTGAGCTGTGACCTTGACCTTGAACTGACATGACTGAACCATGAATTCTGCACACATCGTCTTCATGAGGTGATCATTTGACCCAAGTTTCATGAAAATCTTTCAAGGGGTCTAGGAGATACAGAGCTCAAACCTTTGACCTTGAGCTGTGACCTTGACCTTGAGTTGACATGGCTGACTCATGAGTTCTTGATGAGGTGATCGTTTGACCCAAGTTTGATGAAAATCCTTCAAGGGGTTTAGGAGATACAGAGTGGAAACAAAATGGAAAGTTGTGACCTTGGCCTTGAGCCGGCATGGCTGACTTATAAGTTCTGCACATCATCTTGATGAGGTGATCATTTGACCCAAGTTTTATAAAATTCCCTCAAGGGGTTTAGGAGATATAGAGTGGACACAAAATGGAAAGCTAAAACCTTTCACCTCGAGTTGTGACCTTGACCTTAGCCAGCATGGCGGACTCATGAGTTCTGCACATCATCTTAGATAGGTGATCATTTGACCCAAGTTCCATGAAAATCCTTAAAGGGGTTTAGGAGATATGGAGCAGATCATTTGACCCAGGTTTCATATGAATCCTTCAAGGGGATTAGGAGATAAAGAGCGGACACAAAATGGAAGGCTCAAACCTTTGTCCCAGAGTTGTGACCTTGACCTTGAGCCAACATGGCTGAGTCATGAGCTCTGCACATCGCCTTGATGAGGTGATCATTTGACCCAAGTTTAATGAAAATCCTTCAAGGGGTTTAGGAGATACAGAGCGGACAATATGGAAGGCTCAAACCTTTAACCCAAAGTTGTGACCTTGACCTTTATTATTATTTATTATTATACCAGATTTATATAGCGCCCTTTTCATGGTCAATTTCAAGTTCAAAGGCACTTTACTGGGTTCCTGACCAGTACACCTCTAGTTGGGTGGGAAACACTGAAAAGCGTTTCTGAAAATTCCCGAGTAGCTGCCGAGGATCGAACCCCCGACCTCAGGATTGGAAGGCCAATGTGCAAACCATTGAGCTATCCATCCACCCATAAACCTTTAGCTGGCATGGCTGACACATGAGTTCTGCACATCGTCTTAATGAGGTGATTATTTGACCAAAGTTTTATAAAATTCCTTCAAGGCGTTTAGGAGCAGACACAAAATGGAAGGCTAAAACCTTTGACCTAGAGTTGTGACCTTGAACTTGGGCCGACAAGACTGACTCGTAAGTTCTGCACATCGACTTGGATAGGTGATCATTTGAACCAAGTTTCATGAAAATCCTTCAAGGGGTTTAGGAGATATGGAGCGGGCACGATGTAAGGACGGAAGAACGGACGGAGACCATTCCTATAACCCCCCACCCCCCACCATTCTTAAATTGGCAGGGGATTAATAATATAGATAACCATAAATCAACAGGTTTTCTCTAAATTTCCCACACTTAAGAATTACATTACAATGGTGCTATTAATAATTTGTTGGTACAAAAAGGACAATGTGAAAGAATAATATACTTGTACATAATGAATTCATGATCATGCTTACATATTAATGACCAAAATGTACATTGTTTTCAACAATTAAGGGATGCCTGACCATGAATGTGACTGTCTTTATTGCATTATGTACCTTAATAAAACTTTTGTTGCTTTTCTTTAGCTGGAAAATTTTTCTTAAAAATTCACAACTACCAATACTTCTGATAGATAGCTTAAAAGTAGCAATTTAGATGTATTATAGCTAAACAAACTGAAATGAAAATAACTGTAAATATATAAAAAGTTGTATTTTTTACTTTGACATCTTGACTTACATTCTATCTAGGGACAGTTTTATCAAGCTGAACTCTTCCTTTAAATCTTTTAAACATATGGCCAAGTCATAATTATTGAATAAATAAAGATAATAAAAGAAAAATACATTTTGAAGTGATATGCATGACTGCAAAATTTGTCAAGGGGTTATAGCTGTGCAGTAAGTACACATTCACTGTGATGTTTATAGGGGGAATCAAGGGCTGATCTGATGGGGGCCAAATATCCAACATACATTGATTTTTGACAGCCTAAAACTAATATATCAGCCATTTTAGACTACAGTTCAGCTGAATCATCCGCAGAACTTTTTTTTGTAAACATTACTCTTTATTACTGCCGACTGTCAAAATAGAAAGCCATCACTTTAGTCAAATTGCCTATATAGAAAATTTACTTAAGACATTTTGTCAATAATTCATGCTCAAACTGTGTCAATATAAGTCAGGTTGCACCATTTCAGGTATGCTTGCACAATGTTCCTGGGATCCTCAAGAAACTTTGCAACCTCATAAACCAAAACCCTGGATGTGGCCCTGGTAACAGCTACCACATTATGATAATTCCATTGAAAATATCAGTCTTCAGCCTTCATACCACATGCACATTCCTGTAGTGAAGATGCATGACACACTGACATATTAATGTAAGCTACGGGTGTATTTGATCACGACTAGTGAGTGATTTAATAGTACATTTAATTGGTATTTTATGCAAAATATGCATTTTTAAGTGAATGGTCATTCAGTATTGAAAACAAGTTATAACTGCAAGTCTCTGGTTTTGTTTTGAAGGAGACTGGGGAGGGGATTTATTGCAGGTGTAAATGAAAACAAGTAAGGGTTTTGTCATATTTTGACAAATATATAATTTGTTGTGATTTTAAATATTGGAAGACTGTTTTATGCATGAACAACCTGCCAAGCTTGGACTTTGCACATTTTCTCTGAACTCATTTTGAAAACACAAGACTGTGTAAATATGTAGTAAATTTTATTGGGCAAAATTCAAGAGTCAACATGTACACGTCACTGGCATGCCTATTTTGGGCAACGTTTTCTGGCAGTTTAAGCTTTTCTTCATTTGTTCAACAAAGACATTATTATTTGAGCCTTTTATCAAGTTGAGGTATAAGTTGTGTTTTGCTCTCATGATCATGTATAAAATACAACAAAATGAAGTACATTCAACATAGAAATTCAAATTTTTCAGAATGAATCAAGGGAAAAAGTTCATGTTGTTGTTGTTGATATGGTGTCGGCCCAGTACAATTTTTTCTTCTTTGCTGTATAGTAAAACAAGCAACTTCTGACATGGATTGTGACTTTCACAACAAAATTGCAGCATTGACAGCTCTGTATTTCTGAAGAATAACCCTGTTCCAGTCAATATAGCTTAGAAAATCACTATCATCAACGATGAACTTTTTTGCTACACATCAAAGTTTTAAGTCCATGTTCATATTTCCAATACACATTTGTCATGTCTACCAGTCTGGAGTAGTTTTTTAATCCATCCGCACAGGAATATAGTCCTGAAAAACACAGACAAAACAACTGTTAAAGACATCAGAAATGGCACAAAATGTACACAGTGTCAGTAAATACATTCAAAATTTAACATGTCAAAGTAGGGATGGCTTTAAATTGGGAACTTCAAAATTTCAAAGAGCTACTTCCTAGGATACAACGACCCGGAAGTATTTCAATACCGGGGTGACACCTAAATCTAACCAAATTTTGAATTGAGCCAAATTTTTTACCCATATTCTGGTAAATTAGGGTATTGCGAGAAATACTCAACAAGGCATTCTCACCGCAAACTAAATTCTGTACCGTAGTAACACTTTAAACATGAGGCTTACTTTGCAGACAAATTGGCTCGGAAACCGGTATTTCAAGTGAAAATAGACACATTAGGAAAATTGTCATATCTTGAAAAAATTTTGATGGGTTCTTATGAAATAAAGTTTGGTGTCACCGGCTGGTCTTGTAGAATCTTTTATATAACAGTATGCCTTATTTTGTCTGTAAACTGGTATATCAAATAAGAAATTACTAAAAAAATAAGACATTTTTTATTAAAAAAATACAGAATTTGCTAAATAAAATGAAAATAAATTGATATTTTAAAGATTTAAAGGACGAAATTCCATGACAGAGACCAATTAGGATTACTGCAACTAATATCTGAAAGTAAAACACACCCATACACCACACTATTTACTAATAATATCAATTAAGATCAAAAGTGATTATCTAAGACTTATCACCTCTTAATGATGCATTTCAAACAGACTTTCTGATAGCTGGATTAGCATATATTATCCTTGAAAAAACAAACTGAATGTGCTAATAATGGCACAAAAAAGACTTCTAGTTACAATACTGCCAGTCTTTAAGCAGACAGCATCAAAATCTTACATCAACTGTATAGAATTCAACATGGCAAAGGGCAAACTTAAGCGCCGTGTGGCTGGCAGACATTTCAAGCCAGGAAATAAGAAATCACCTGCTTACCTTCTTCCTTCTAAGGCTGCAACCGATCCTGGATGTAGTTCAACTGTAAATGAAGACCAGCTGGATAGGGGCTGCCCAAAGAAACCTGAACTTCGACCACGACAGCCGGATCTGAAAATGGAATGTGAACCATTAGGGAACAGGGTTGTGAATCTGGACCAACTAATTTACCTTATGAACATTGTGTATCAGCAACATAGCTCTGGAAAGTGTAAACAGTTAAATATTTCACTGCACAAGGAAGAGAAATATGGACTAGGCTCAAAATTGCAGTTCAAGTGTAATTCCTGCCATTTCCTCTCAAATAAAATGGAAACATATAAAAAACGTTGGGACGGCAAAGGAGCAACAATTAACATGTTACTTGCTTCTGCCCTCCAGGATATTGCCATCGGAATAGAAAAAGTGAACTTGCTCCTAACTTCGATGGACACACCACCACCAGCTAGACACTGCCAAGCTGAATGGGGAGGACATGGCAGAAAAAAGGCAGCTAGTCATTCAGCATAACCTGGAACGAGGATATCAGAACCCCCAACTTCTAGACCTGTCCTTTGATGGCCGCTACAATGCAACAAGAATGGTGTCCTCTTACAAGCCTGGACAGGCAGCTTCACAAGCCTATGGAGTTGCAATTGAAAACCATACAAGCTACAAGTATATAGTGGGACTAGCTGTACAAAATAAACTCTGCTGGACAGGGGCTTATCTGACGAACAAGGGGTTCGACATAACTTGTCCTGGTAGCCATGCTGAATGCACAGCAACAATACCATAGATGGAGCCTCATTCTGAAAGAAAAACGGCATATGGCATTGCTGAGCAGTTGTCAAATGAGGACCTACTTGTCCGCACACTGACAACTGATGGAGACACGGCAGCTCATCTGGGAATGAATGACTTCTATGATAAGCTAGGCTATGCCTGGAGTGTCAACCGCCAGGCAGATGCGCATCATCTTGGCAGCAGGCAAGTAAGAAAAGCCCGGACTTCCAACTGGAGCCAGACAGTATTCGAAGGCAAGAAACTGACAGGCAGTGCCAGACAACAAGCCATTTCAGCTCTGGGTAAAGATATCAAGGCTAGATGTAGCGCAATCATAGAGAAACTTCGTACCAATGGAAATGGACTGACAGAAGAAGTAAATCGCTTACCGGCAATAAGAGCAGCTACTATACAGTGCTACGCTGGAAACTGCAGCTTCTGTCCACACGACTCGATAGTTTGCTCTGGTTTAGGGGGTGTTGGTGACTGGTGGTACCATTCTAAGTTTCTACCAACACATGGAATTCATCACCTGCAATTGAACAAAAATGACCGTGAGCTGTTGTCAGCAATTCTTGAGATAACACTCAGTGAGTGTGCCATCATGAGTGTGACAAGCAACACTTCAACACAGAAATGTGAGGGGTTCAACAGGGCAGTACTATCTGCTATGCCGAAAGATATTAACCTGTCCAGAAACTTTGCTGGTAGTCTGGCACCAAAAAAACTTCAGCTGAACAATTCACTGCAAGCTTCTGTGGAAAAAAAAGTCAAAAGCATTACCGGACTGGCTCTTTCACCACGGGCAAAAAGGTATCTCGGGCAAAAAGGTATCTGAAAAGAACTTCAAAGAGATCACAGAGACACAGAAATCATCAAACAACTGCCAAGTTCAAGACCCGCAGAAAAAATAATCGAGCAAAGCTGGAATATGCCTATCATCAAGCCCGCAGTTCAAGCCAGTATCTCGACGAGCAGGTGAAAGGACAACTTGATGAGGCCCCGTCAGCAAAACAGTGTTTCTAAAATTTAATGTCTTAGAAACACGGCGGTTGTTCACCTACAAGAAAAAGAAACAGAAAAAAGGGAAAGAGCACCGTCACATTCATGGCAGAATGTCTGATGATGGCCTGATGCCGGCCAAAACGGAAAGAGCTCTTGAACATTTACTGAAACTAAAATAATACATAAACAACAACAACAACAACAACAACAACAACCAAAACAACAGGCATAACTAATATCCATCTCAAATTCATTGTAATACAAACATTGCCCTGTAAATTAAACAAGAGGGCCATGATGGCCCTATATCGCTCACCTGAGTAGAGTTGCTTGCTTGAACAAATTTCTTAGCTAAAGCTTTAAGATCTAGGCCTTCTGGTTTATTTTTAGCAAATTTATGAAGATTTCCCTATCCACAATCAAGTAACCCTGGGGCGGAGTCAATTTGACCCTGGGGGGGGGGGGGGTCAAGATTTGAACAAATTTTGTAGAGGTCCACTAGGCAATGCTACATGTCAAATATCTAAGCTCTAGGCCTTCTGGGTTTTTTTTTTAGAAAATTCTGAAGATTTTTCTATGTACAATCAAGTAACCCCATGGGGCGGAGCCAATTTGACCCCCGGGGTCATGATTTGAACAAATTTTGTAGAAGTCTACTAGGCAATGCTACATGTCAAATATCTAAGATCTAGGCCTTCTGGTTTATTTTTAGAAAATTTTTGAAGATTTTCATATGTAAAATCAAGTGACCCCTGGGGCGGGGTCAATTTTGACCCCGGGGGTCATGATTTGAACAAGTGTTGTAGAGGTCTGCTAGGCCATGCTACAGGTGAAATATCTAAGCTCTAGGCCTTCTGGTTTATTTTTAGATTAGTTTTGAAGATTTTCAAATGTAAAATCAAGTGACCCCTGGGGCGGGGTCAATTTTGACCTCGGGGTCATGATTTGAATAATTTTAGTAGAGGTCTACTAGGCAATGCTACATGTGAAATATCTAAGCTCTAGGCCTTCTGGTTTATTTTTAGAAATTTTTTGAAGATTTTCATATATAAAATCAAGTGACCCCTGTGGCGGGGTCATGATTTGAACAACTTTAGTAGAGGTCCACTAGGCAATGCTACATGTCAAATATCTAAGCTCCAGGGCTTATGCTTTTTGAGAAGAAGATTTTTTTTTTAAGATTTTCCTATGAACAATCAAGTAACCCCTGGGGCGGGGTCATGATTTGAATAAACTTGGTAGAGGTCCACTAGGCAATGCTTCACACCATATATCTAAGCTCTAGGGCTTCTGGTTTTTGAGAAGAAGATTCTTTAAGATTTTCCTATGCAAAATCAAGTGACCCCTTGGGCGGGGTCAATTTCAACCTGGGGGTCATAATTTAAACAAATTTTGTAGAGGTCCACTAGACAATGCTACAAGTCAAATATCTATACTCTAGGCCTTCTGGTTTATTTTTAGAAATTTTTTGAAGATTTTCATATGTAAAATCAAGTGACCCCTGGGGCGAGGTCAATTTTGACCCCGGAGGTCATGATTTGAACGACTTTAGTAGAGGTCCACTAGGCAATGCTACATGTCAAATATCTAAGCTCTAGGGCTTCTGCTTTTTGAGAATATTTTTTAAGATTTTCCTATGTAAAATCAAGTGACCCCTGGGACAGGGTCAATTTTGACCCCGGGGTCATGATTTGAACAAACTTGGTAGAGGTCTACTAGGCAATGCTTCACACCAAATATCTAAGCTCTAGGGCTTCTGGTTTTTGAGAAGAAGATTTTTAAAGTTTTTCCTTTTGGTTGCCATGGCAACCAGAGTTCTCCATGGAATTCAATTCTTTGAACAATTTTGAAAGGGGGCCACCCATGGATCATTCCCGTGAAGTTTGGTGTAATTCTGCCCAGTGGTTTTAAGGAAGAAGATTTTTTTACAAATTGTTGACGCACGACGCACGACGGACATCAAGCGGTCACAATAGCTCACCTTGTCACTTCGTGACAGGTGAGCTAAAAAAAAATAACAGAAAAATAAAACTATAGTCAATGTGTTGATAAATGCACTAGACAGTCTGCTAAGTGGTGCCCTGCCACATCAAAATGCCCTTAATACCTAGAATGAGAAAAACAATTTTTCTCTATAATGAACCATTAATGCAACACAGTGACTGGTTCGTGTTCTATAACCGGCAGACGGTGGGTCTCTTGGATCTCTGTAATGAAACTGGGTGTAGCCAAATTTGTTAATACAACCGGTCCAAAATATACATTCTCCATTTTCATGCAAGACACAGTTGATCTGCAGTTTGTTGCGGCAATGTTCCAGAAGGTCATCCATCCTAAAAAAACTGTTCGAAAAAGCGATACACAAAAATAGTGTTTTTTTAAATCAATAAAATCTGTATGATTCTCTCTTATATAGCCCGGTTAATAGTCTTTTTCTTGTTGAAAGTCTTTGCGCTATTGCAGACGACTGAATAATCAAAGGGAGATGACTGTTACTTAATTTAAATGAAAATTTAACTATTAAATTTTTAAAAATTCAATAAAATTAAAATTTCACAAACTCTGATAAAATCCTTTTAGCCACAGGTTTTTATTGTTATCAGCTACTAGTGTGTGAAGTTTCATTGCTGTAAACCCTTTGGTTTCTGAGATATTCAAAATTAACTATTTCCCATATAGGTGTCGGCCCAGTACAATTTCTTCTTCTTTGCTGTATAGTAAAACAAGCAACTTCTGACATGGATTGTGACTTTCACAACAAAATTGCAGCATTGACAGCTCTGTATTTCTGAAAAATAACCCTGTTCCAGTCAATATAGCTTAGAAAATCACTATCATCAACGATGAACTTTTTTGCTACACATCAAAGTTTTAAATCCATGTTCATATTTCCAATACACATCTGTCATGTCTACCAGTCTGGAGTAGTTTTTTAATCCATCCGCACAGGAATATAGTCCTGAAAAACACAGACAAAACAACTGTTAAAGACATCAGAAATTTCAAAGAACTACTTCCTAGGATACAACGACCCGGAAGTAATTCAATATCGTTGTGACACCATATGTCATTCTTTGTTTACCTTGGAAACAAGGACACGATTTCATTGGTTGGTTAAATCTAGGACACTATACGATTGGCTGAGCTATTCAGGTGCTCGACTGGTATATCTTTTGATTAGGAAATCAGTTTGGTTTAAATATTATTTTACAACGCAGTCTGTTGGTCAAACTTTTGGCTATTATGCTTAGTGGTTACCTGATCCAATAATGGGAAGCCATTTTGATGGGAAACATTATAGGGCAGGGAAGCAAAGCAGGTTATACGTTACTCTTGACATAATTAACAATTTTCTTTGTAAAAGTTCATTCAATTTGTTGAAACAGATGTTAAGGTTGAAAAAGCTGTTTCTTGTCAAATCAGGAAGTTTTTGCACTTCCTGAAAACTATTTAAACAAGAGGGCCATGAAGGCCCTGTATCGCTCACCTGATCTATTGACCTAAAGATCATCAAGATTACCATTCTGACCAAGTTTCATTAAGATATGGTAATAAATGTGGCCACTACAGTGTTAACAAGCTTTTCCTTTGATTTGACCTGGTGACCTAGTTTTTGACCCAGATGACCTACTATCAAACTCGTTCAAGATTTTATTGAGGGTAACATTCTGACCAAGTTTCATTAAGATTGGGCCAAAATTGTGACCTCTAGAGTGTTAACAAGCTTTTTCTTTGATTTAACCTGGTGACCTAGTTTTTGATCCCACCTGACCCAGATTTGAACTTGACCTATGGATCATCAAGATTAACATTCTGATCATGTTTCATTTAGATATGGTTATAAATGTAACCTTTAGAGTGTTAACGAGCTTTTCCTTTGATTTGACCTAGTGACCTAGTTTTTGACCCTATATGACCCAGATTAAAACTGAACCTTGAGATTATCAAGATTAACATTCTGACCAAGTTTCATGAAGATATATTTATAAATGTGACCTCTACAGTGTTAACAAGCTTTTCCTTTGATTTGACCTGGTGACCTAGTTTTTAAACCCAGATGACCCAATATCAAACTCGTCCAAGATTTCATTGAGGGCAACATTCTGACCAAGTTTCATTAAGATTGGGCCAAAATTGTGACCCCTAGAGTGTTAACAAGCTTTTCCTTTGATCTGACCTGGTGACCTAGTTTTTGACCCCAGATAACCCAATATCGAATTCGTCCAAGATTTTATTGAGGGTAACATTCTGACCAAGTTTCATTAAGATTGGGCCAAAATTGTGACCTCTAGTGTTAACAAGCTTTTCCTTTGATTTGACCTGGTGACCTAGTTTTTGACCCCAGATGACCCAATATCAAACTCGTCCAATATTTTATTGAGGGTAACATTCTGACCAAGTTTCATTAAGATTGGGCCAAAATTGTGACCTCTAGAGTGTTAACAAGCTTTTCCTTTGATCTGACCTAGTTTTTGACCCCAGATGACCCAATATCGAACTCGTCCAAGATTTTATTGAGGGTAACATTCTGACCAAGATTCATTAAGATTGGGCCAAAATTGTGACCTTTAGAGTGTTAACAGTCAAATTGTTGACGACGGACTGACACCGACGGTCGACGGACACAGGGCAATCACATAAGCTCACCTTGAGCACTTCGTGCTCAGGTGAGCTAAAAACAAAAGCAGAGAAAAGCCTTTGACTGAAAACAATATACATTAGTCTTAAGTCTGTCATTTTTAAACTTAAAAGATTCTAAGACTGGCCAATGGTATCTCCAGACTTCAATCTTGGGCAGAATGTCACCACTCTTGACTGTAAAACCTTGCCAGCTTGTCTGATTGTCTTGGTCCTATATCTAGAATGTCTGTGGGTTCTTAGGATACTGTCTGATACTGCAAATCTGTTACCAGAGTATATACATGTACCTGAAAAAAATGGTATGAATATTAAATATAACAGAATCATAAAATATTGTCACCATACAAGTTTGTTTTTCTTGGCTGTTTTATGCAGACATATGACATCTAATTTTCTAATATTCCCAAAGAACAACAAGGATTTATAAGTAACAATATCTATTAGTGTAGTAATAGTATTCTTGCAAAAATGGAATATAAAATGTTTCACTATGTATAATTATGGTTGTCATGAATGTCAAAATGAAATGAAATTAAAACAAATCTTAAAATGCCAGTAAATCTGCAAAAATATCTTCGAAATAAATCTTTTACGTGATTTTTGTAACCTTTTGTGTAGCATGCACAAAGACCTACTGGTGAAAGGCAGAGCACAAACAGAATATATATTCTATGGGTAGATTGAACAAAAGAGGTCATTAGTAGCAGACAAGATAATGGTTTGCAGTGGTCTAATGGTTAAGATGTGTCGGTTGCTCAACCTAGGGGTCATGGGTTTGAGACCAAATGGGTCCAAAAAGCAGACTAGAGTGTAGTTCAAATAAGCTTGAGGATTTCATCACAATTCAGCTTAAACAAATTATTGTAAACTAAAAACGAACACCTGTAAACTAAAAATGAACACCCATAAAGTGAAGTGTCCTTGGCTGTGACCTTGACCTTTGATGTAAAAATCTGATTCATGAACATAGCACACAATTTCTCAACATGATTTAAATCTGTGTAAGGTTTAAATGGAATCTCTTAAACTGTTTAAAAGTGATAGCTCAAGACATCATGTGCTTAGCAGGGATGAATTAACTAACTAACATACCGCCGTTTTTCAACAGTATTTCAGTCAAGTAACAGCGGGCAGTTAACCTAACCAGTGTTCCTAGATTCTGTACCAGTACAAACCTGTTCTCCGCAAGTAACTGCCAACTTCCCCACATGAATCATAGGTGGAGGACTAATGATTTCAGACACAATGTATTTTATCAACAAGAGGACCATGATGGTCCTGAATCGCTCACCTTTCCCCACATGACCCAGTTTTAAAGAGAGTATGATGTCGTTTTTTTCTATTATTTGACATTGTGACCTAGTTTTTGAGCTCATGTGACCCAGTGTTGAATCTGACCTAGATATCACCAAGATAAAAATTCTAACCAATTTTCATGAAGATCCATTGAAAAATATGGCCTCTAGAGAGGTCACAAGATTTTTTATTATTTGACCTACTGACCTAGTTATTGATGGCATGTGACCCAGTTTCGAACTTGACCTAGATATCATCAAGGTGAACATTCTGAGCAATTTTCATGAAGATCCATTTAAAAGTATGGCCTCTAGAGAGGTCACAAGGTTTTTCTATTTTTAGACCTACTGACCTAGTTTTTGACCGCAGTTGATCCAGTTTCGAACTTGACCTAGATATCATCAAGATAAAAATTCTAACCAATTTTCATACAGATCCCATGAAAAATATGGCCTCTAGAGAGGTCACAAGGGTTTTTATGTTATTTGATCTACTGACCTAGTTATTGATGACACGTAACCCAGTTTCAAACTAGCCCTAGATATCATCAAGGTGAACATTCTGACCAATTTTCATGAAGATCCATTCACAAGTGTGGCCTCTAGAGAGGTCACAATGTTTTTCTATTTTTAGACCTACTGACCTAGTCTTTGATCGCAGTTGACCCAGTTTCAAACTTAAACTAGATGTCATCAAGATGAACATTCTAACCAACTTTCATACAGATCCCATGAAAAATATAGCCTCTAGAGAGGTCACAAGGTTTTTTTATCATTTGACCTACTGACCTAGTTTTTGATGGCACGTGACCCGGTTTCGAACTTGACCTAGATATCATCAAGGTGAACTTTCTGACCAATTTTCATGAAGATCCATTCACAAGTATGGCCTCTATAGAGGTCACAATGTTTTTCTATTTTTAGACCTACTGACCTAGTTTTTGACCGCAGTTGACCCAGTTTCGAACTTGACCTAGATATCATCAAGATGAACATTCTAACCAACTTTCATACAGATCCCATGAAAAATATAGCCTCTAGAGAGGTCACAAGGTTTTTTTATCATTTGACCTACTGACCTAGTTTTTGATGGCACGTGACCCGGTTTCGAACCTGACCTAGATATCATCAAGATAAACATTCTGACCAACTTTCATAAAGATCCCATGAAAAATGTGACCTCTAGAGTGGTCACAAGCAAAAATTTACGCACGCACGGACGCACGACGGACGACGGACGCTGCGCGATCACAAAAGCTCACATTGTCACTTTGTGACATGTGAGCTAAAAATTCACGAACGCTGAACGCTCTATATTCTCTGGCAAACCAAAATACGGTGGCTTGTCAAACTCTGATAAAGCACTGATCACTTCCAAATAATCCTGGATAAAAAGGAAAGATAACTCAATTTTAAAGTTAAAATGCAACCATACACTTTTCCTAACATAAACGCTGAAGCCTCATAAAATGAAAACTATAAGAATTTATCTAAGTTGATCAGACCTGATTTTAGGTTTAGTAAAGATTTTCAAGAATATGTCAGTTATGAAATGTTCAGTTACTCTAACCAGTGTTCATGGATTCTGCATTAAGTACTTTTGCAACGTAAGTAAATTTAATGTCAACTTCCTTAATGACTCAGAAGCAGAGATAACTACATTTCAGACTTACAATTTTTTTATCAAATTGTCAGAATAGAACTACAAGATATTAACTGATCCTACAGGTATCTTGGAAGATACATGTTCAAGAATTATTTAACTGCTTCCATTTTTTGCACTTGAAGAATTTTAATGGAAAGGTGATGTTGAGGATCGAACTTACGACCCCGTGATCTGTAGACCAACGCTCTACCTGCTGAGCTAAGTGGGCACTGTGATTATATTTAGGTATAAAAAATCTTCCAGGCATCAGTTCCTTCTGTAATGCAAAAATACCTGTAACAAGGTTCCAGCAAAATGTAAACTCACTCTCCCTAACTGTCTCATGTAAAAACTCTACAACTGGCTTCGTCAAATTAAAAATGTAATCTCTGGTTTCAATGGGCCTGAAAATGTTGTAATATACTTGATATATATGTGAAAACTTATAACATTACTGAAAGTGGAAGAAACATTAAAATGCTTGATATCTTTTTAAGGAGACATCATGGAGTTAACATTAAAACTCAATAATCAATATGGTGGTATTTTGTCTGACTGTGCCCTCCAGTTAGGGTCATACAAATCTCTGGGCACCTGCATTTCAAGAGGTGTCATTTTTTGATCTGAAGTAAGTTAACATCACTCAGAGAAATAAAATTCTTTATTGATTACAGTGTCATCTATAGAATAAAGATGGAAAATGTTTCTAAATAACATAATGTATATCTACGTCATTCAAAATTAATTAAACTTATGTAATATATTATGTATATGGTATTTCTAACTGATACAGAACATGAGAAGAACAATTGTGAGAAATGAAAACTTGCAGGAAGGAAGTTATGAACTACTTTTCTAAATGTATAAGACATGGCTATACTATAGGTCAACTGAAACAGTTTGCTTGTTTATATATATGCACTGGCTTTAAATAAAATTTATATTGTATTGTATGGCATTGCATTGCATTGCACTGCATTGTATTGAAGCAAAAATTATATCATTTAGAAATACTGCCATATCAATACTTGCCACACCTGGGCTATGCAATTACTGCACTGCCACGAAACTTAGCAACCTTCTTGCTAGGCGCCTTACCTGTAAGCACTATCATGATACTCAGTGACCTTCTATCTAACAGCTTTACCTATCTGCACTGCAATGAAGATGGTAGACCTTGCTACTAACTTTACTTGTCTGCACTGCCCTGAAGGTGTTAGACCTTGCTACTAGCTCTACCTGTCTGCACTGCCATGAAGGTGGTAGACCTTGCTACCAGCTCTACCTGTCTGCACTGCCATGAAGGTGATAGACCTTGCTACCAGCTCTTCCTGTCTGCACTGTCATGAAGGTGGTACACCTTGCTACCAGCTCTACCTGTCTGCACTGCCATGAAGGTGGTACACCTTGCTACCAGCTCTACCTGTCTGCACTGCCATGAAGGTGATAGACCTTGCTATCAGCTCTACCTGTCTGCACTGCCATGAAGGTAATAGACCTTGCTACCAGCTCTACCTGTCTTGCAAAGTATATTAAAGAATCTGTTAAAACTAGAAATATGATTATGAATGCTAACAATTAATATTAACATATGCGTCTTCTATTAGCAACTTTAACAACACATTTAAGCCTATCTGTTGATAGAATTATTATAAATATATTATGAATGTTATATTATAACTGTTCATCCTCCATCATTAAACATTACTTTTTGTTGTTTAATTATTATATTATTCATAATTATCATATGTTTGAAAGATCATGTTAATGTGACATTGTATTATCAAAATATGTTGTTTATTATGCATGACGATGTACCATGTACAAGTCTTAAATAAAATTCTGTTCTGTTCTGTTCTGTTCTGTTCTGTGTGCACTGCCATGAAGGTATTAGACCTTGCTTACCAGCTCTACCTGTCTGTACCGCCATGAAGGTGGTAGACCTTGCTACCAGCTCTACCTGTCTGCACTGCCATGAAGGTAATAGACCTTGCTACCAGCTCTACCTGTCTGCACTGCCATGAAGGTGGTAGACCTTGCTACCAGCTCTACCTGTCTGCACTGCCATGAAGGTGGTAGACCTTGCTACCAGCTCTACCTGTCTGCACTGCCATGAAGGTAATAGATGTTGCTACCAGCTCTACCTGTCTGCACTGCCATGAAGGTAATAGATGTTGCTACCAGCTCTACCTGTCTGCACTGCCATGAAGGTGGTAGACCTTGCTACCAGCTCTACCTGTCTGCACCGCCATGAAGGTGGTAGACCTTGCTACCAGCTCTACCTGTCTGCACCGCCATGAAGGTGGTAGACCTTGCTACCAGCTCTACCTGTCTGCACCGCCATGAAGGTGGTAGACCTTGCTACCAGATCTACCTGTCTGCACCGCCATGAAGGTGGTAGACCTTGCTACCAGCTCTACCTGTCTGCACTGCCATGAAGGTAATAGACATTGCTACCAGCTCTACCTGTCTGCACTGCCATGAAGGTGGTGGACCTTGCTACCAGCCCTACCTGTCTGCACTGCCATGAAGGTGGTAGACCTTGCTACCAGCTCTACCTGTCTGCACTGCCATGAAGCTAAGCGACCGTCTTGCTGCCAGCTTCACCTATGTGCACTGCCATGAAGCCCAGCAACCTTCTTGCTGCCAGTTTTACCTACACTACCATGAAGTCCAGCAACATCTTGCTACCAGCCTTACCTGTATACACTGCAATGAATCTCAGTGAAATTATTACCAGCTTTACCTGTGCAAACTGCCTTGAAGCTCAGTGCCATTGCTACCAGCTTTACCTGTACACACTGCCAAAAAGCTCAGTGACATTACTACCAGCTTTACCTGTGTAAAAACTGCCATAAAGCTCAGTGAATTACTACTAGCTGTACCTGTTTAAATTGCCATGAAGTTCAGCAACCTTCTTGCTACCAGCTTTACCTGTGTACACTGCCATCAAGCTCAGTGACATTGCTACCAGCTTTACCTGTAAGCACTGCCATTAAACTTAGTGACATTGCTACCAGCTTTACCTGTGTGCACTGCCATGAAGCCCAGCAACATTCTTGCCACCAGCTTTACCTGTATACACTGACATAAAGCTCAGTGACATTGCTACAAACTTTACCTGTATACACTGCCATGAAGCCCAGTGACATTCTTGCTAACAGATTTACCTATATACACTGCCATGAAGTTCAATAACATTGCTACCAGCTTTAGCTGTGTACACTGGCATGAAGTTCAGTGACACTGCTACCAGCTTTATCTGTGTGCACTGCCATGAAGTTCAGTGACATTGCTACCAGCTTTACCTGTATTCACTGCCATGAAGCGCAGTGACATTGCTACCAGCTTTACCTGTGTACACTGCCATGAAGTTCAGTGACATTACTACCAGCTACCTGTATACACTGCCATGAAGTTCAATGACATTGCTACCAGCTTCAGCTGTGTACACTGCCATGAAGTTCAGTGACATTGCTACCAGCTACCTGTATACACTGCCATGAAGTTCAATGACACTGCTATCAGCTTTACCCGTATACACTGCCATGAAGTTCAGTGACATTGCTACCAGCTTTACCTGTATACACTGCCATGAAGTTCAGTGACATTTCTACCAGCTGTACCTGTGTGCACTGCCATGAAGTTCAGTGACATTGCTACCAGCTTTACCTGTATACACTGCCATGAAGTTCAATGACATTGCTACCAGCTTTACCTGTATACACTGCCACGAAGTTCAGTGATATTGCTACCAGCTTTATCTGTATGCATTGCCATGAAGCTCAGTGACATTTCTTCCAGCTGTACCTGTGTAAACTGCCATCAAGCTCAGTGCCATTCCTACCAGCTTTACCTTTGTATACTGCCATGAAGTTCAATGGCATTGCTATCAGCTTTAGCTGTGTAAACTGCCATGAAGTTCAGTGACATTACTACCAGCTACCTGTATACACTGCCATGAAGTTCAATGACATTTCTACCAGCTTTACCTGTATACACTGCCATGAAGTTCAGTGGCATTACTACCAGCTTTAGCTGTGTACACTGCCATGAAGTTCAGTGACATTACTACTAGCTACCTATATACACTGCCATGACGTTCAATGACATTGCTACCAGCTTTTACCTGTGTACACTGCCATGAAGTTCAATGACATTACTACCAGCTTTAGCTGTGTACACTGCCATGAAGGTCAGTGATATTACTACCAGCTTTACCTGTATACACTGCCATGAAGTTCAATGACTTTACTACCAGCTTTACCTGTATACACTGCCATGAAGTTCAGTGACATTACTACCAGCTACCTGTATACACTGCCATGAAGTTCAATGACATTGCTACCAGCTTTACCTGTATACACTGCCATTAGGTTCAATGACACTGCTACCAGCTTTACCTATATACACTGCCATGAAGTTCAGTGACATTGATACCAGCTTTATCTGTGTGCACTTCCATGAAGCTCAGTGACATTGCTACCAGCTGTACCTGTGTAAACTGCCATTAAGCTCAGTGACATTGCTAACAGCCTTAAATGTGTATGCCGCTATAAAGCTCAGTGACATTGCTACCAGCTTTACCTATATACACTGCCATGAAGTTTAGTGACATTGCTACCAGCTTTACCTGTATACACTACCATGAAGTTCAATAACATTGCGATCAGCTTTACCTGTATACACTGCCATGAAGTTCAGTGACATTACTACCAAATTTACCTGTATACAATGCCATGAAGTTCAGTGATATTGCTACCAGCTTTATCTGTGTGCACTTCCATGAAGCTCTGTGACATTGCTACCAGCTGTACCTGTGTAAACTGCCATCAAGCTCAACGACATTGCTAACAGCCTTAAATGTGTCTGCCGCTAAAAAGCTCAGTGACATTCCTACCAGCTTTACCTGTGGATACTGCCATGATGCTCAGTGACTTTCTTGCTCCTAGCTTTACATGCGTTAACTGCCATGAAGCCCAGCAGCCATCATGCTACCAGCTTTAAATGTAGGCACTGCCCTGAAGCTCAGTGACATTACTACCAGCTACATGTATGCACTGTCATGAAGCTCAGAGACATTGCTACCAGTTTTTACCTGTGTAAACTGCCATGAAGCTCAGTGACTTTCTAGCTGACAGCTTTACATGTGCACACTGCCACGAAGCTCAGTGACATTGCTACGAGCTTTACCTGTATACACTGCCATGAAGCTCAATGACTTTGCTACCAGCTTTACCTGTATGCAATGCCATGAAGCTCAGAGACATTGCTACCAGTTTTACCTGTGTACTCTGCCATGAAGCTCAGCGACTCTCTAGCTGACAGCTTTACAGGTGCACACTGCCACGAAGCTCAGTGACTTTGCTACCAGCTTTACCTGTATGCACTGCCAAGAAGCTCAGTGACATTGCTACCAGCTTTACCTGTGTACACTGCCATGAAGCTCAGTCACTTTCTTGCTACCAGCTTTAAATGTATGCACTGCCATGAACCTCAGTGACATTGCTTCCAGCTTTACTTGTGTACACTGCCACGAAGCTCAGCGGCATTGCTACGAGCTTTACCTGTATACTCGGCCATGAAGCTCAGTGACATTGCTACCAGCTTTACCTGTACACACTGCCATGAAGCTCAGTGACATTGCTACAAGCTTTACCTGTATACACTTCCACGAAGCTCAAGAGTGTTGGTCTACGGATCACAGGGTCGTGAGTTCCATCCTCGGGCGTGACTCTGTGTTCTCCGTGACTATTTGATAAACAACATTGTGTCTGAAATCATTAGTCCTCCACCTCTGGTTCATGTGGGGAAGTTGGCAGTTACTTGCAGAGAACAGGTTTGTACTGGTACAGAATCCAGGAACACTGGTTAGGTTAACTGCCTGCCATTACATGACTGAAATACTGTTGAAAAACAGCGTTAAACCCAAAACTAACAAACAAACAGCGGACTGCTTGTTACCAGTTTTACCTGTATACACTGCCATGAAGCCCAGCCACCTTCTTGCTGCCAGCTTTACTTGTATACACTGCCATGAAGCTTAGTGACATTCTTGCTACCAGCTTTACCTGTGTGCACTGCCATGAAGCTCAGTGACTTTTTTCCCTACCAGCTTTACCTTTACCTGTATACACTGCCATGAAGCACAGCAACTTTCTTGCTACCAGCTTTAGCTGTATACACTTCCATGAAGCACAGTGACATTCTAGCTGTCAGCTTTACCTGTGTACAATGCCATGAAGCTCAGTGAATTTCTTGCTACCAGCTTTACCTGTGTACACTGCCATGAAGCTCAGTGAATATCTTGCTACCAGCTTTAGCTGTATACACTATCATGAAGCACAGTGACTTTCTTGTTACCAGCTTTACCTGTGTACAATGCCATGAAGCTCAGTGAGTTTCTTGCTACCAGCTTTAGCTGTGTACACTGCCATGAAGCTCAGTGAATTTCTTGCTAACAGCTTTACCTGTGTACAATGCCATGAAGCTCAGAGAATTTCTTGCTATCAGCTTTAGCTGTGTACACTGTCATGAAGCTCAGTGAATTTCTTGCTACCAGCTTTAGCTGTGTACACTGCCATGAAGCTCAGTGAATTTCTTGCTACCAGCTTTAGCTGTGTACACTGCCATGAAGCTCAGTGAATGTCTTGCTACCAGCTTTACCTGTTTACACTGCCATGAAGCTCAGTGAATGTCTTGCTACCAGCTTTAGCTGTGTACACTGTCATAAAGCTCAGTGAATGTCTTGCTACCAGCTTTACCTGTGTACACTGCCATGAGGCTCAGTGAATTTCTTGCTACCAGCTTTAGCTGTGTACACTGCCATGAGGCTCAGTGAATTTCTTGCTACCAGCTTTACCTGTGTACAATGCCATGAAGCTCATTGACTCCCTTGCTACCAACTCTGCCATGAAGCACAGTGACCTTCTAGCTGCCAGCTTTACGTTTGTACCTGCCAGCATTACCTGTGTACACTGCCATGAAGCACAGTGACTTTCCTGCAGCCAGCTTTTCCTGTGTACACTGCCATGAAGCTCAGTGACCTTCTGTCTAACAGCTTTACCTGTGCACACCGCTATGAAGCTCAGTGACCTTGCTACCAACTTTACCCATGTACACTGTCATTTGATCTTCTGACTCCAAACTAAAAGGGGTAAATGAGTCATCTACTGACCGTAAGCAATCATCCTTTGAAGTTTGAGAACTGTAGACCGAAGCATGCTTTACTTATAGACCAAAAACCAATTTCTATCTCTAGGTCACAGTGACCTCCACCTTTTATCTACTGATCAAAAAGCAACAGGGCTCATCTACTGACCACAGGCAATTAACCTATGAAGTTTGATGACTGTAGGTCAAGGTATTCTTCAGTTACTGAGCTGAAAGAGTTTTCAGTCTCAAGGTCAGTGACATTTACCTTGACCTACTGACCCCCAAAACAAAATTTCTTTGTAAGCATCAATAACCTAGGTTGAGTAACTACCAGTAACAAGTGTTTCCCATTGCAGCAGTGGTGGTTCCTAGTTCTTCTATGGTTCCTTATCTTCCTTGTATGGCAAAATATACACTCCTCATGAGTGGGTCGTACACAAGAACTTCCAGTCTGTTCACTTGTACCCGTGTCTAGGCTGAAAGGAAGATTTATACAACCAGTATATCAAAGCTTGACTGGGTTTGATACAAACATTCTCTCCATGCGTTACTTCTGTTAAAACATACTGAACTCTAACAAACTTAGACTTATTTCACATGGAAACTACATAACCATGAAAGCTACAAACTTCTATTGCATCACCAAGAATCCATTATTACTGTCAGAGTAATGGTTTACTTTTGATACATTCGTAGATTTTGTTTTTTGCGACTCTAGCATAGTTTCTGACGTAAACATAATCTCTTTCTCATTTTTCATTTTTAGCTCATCTGATTTTTCAAAAAAACTGTATGAGATATTGTCATCACTTTTATGGTCGACGTCAGTGTTGGTTAAAATTTATGTTTAGATCCACTTTTTCTGAAACACTGTAAGAGCTACACTTTTGTCCTCGCTGAATCTTTTTTTGTGTTTCCCTTAGATTCACTTTACACACATCATACTTTATTTTAGATCTCTTGTATGTGTTGCTATGTAATGCACATGTTATTTCTTGACTTTTCTGTTGTCCAGTTTCAGTCATTTTGTCAATATTATCAGAGAAATTGCATTCAACAAATGCAGATCATTCTCTTCAAAAATAATCTTCAATACCTTGTCTAAAGAATTGCACAAATATTCATAACGTGTGTCATAAACTGAATCATAACACTGACCTGTTTTATTTCTTACATCTTCTAGATTTTGTAAGTTTTCACTGTATCGGAACCAGGTATTTTGGTATTAATCCTTGTCAAACTGATGTTCTGAATGCAAATCTACTGCACAAAATGGTGTTACAACTCATGCATTAACTTTGTTATCAGCCTTAATTTACCATGTTTTTCCAACTATTTGGTCATTGTCAAAGGCTACTATAAAGTCAGATGGGAATTTCAGTTGCTCGGTTTTGTGATGTCAGCCACTTCTTTAATGTAGGACAGCAAACCAGATGGATAAAAATTGGAACCTATATTGACAGACAATTTACTTTGTGCTGCTTGATTTGTAAAACATTTATCATAAAGGAAACTAGAGCCAAAAGATGCATATACCTGAGATTTCTAAATATCACTTTGTATCAAACTCGGTACTGTGAATTTATAACTGAAAGAAAGATTTGGTATCAATTAAGGTAAATGTTGTACCTGTACACACATGTTCAATAGTATCAGTCTACTTTTATGGGCATAACTGTATTGCATTCTGTACAAAAGTTTTCAATGTAGGAGACACAACCTTTGCAATATGTAGTTCTGTGATTTTCATATCTGTATAGTTTATCAAGTAATTGAAGTTTTTTTCAGATCTTCATTTGAAATGTTTCTTCTGGTTCTTAAGACTTCGTCAGGCTTGATATTCCATTTAGTATGATTAAAAGATGTGCCACACTTTTTCACAAATTTTCCAGATGCCATGACTCCTTAAAGTATTTCCTGATCGGTAAGTTAGGTTTCCAAATCGGGAAACCCTGTTTCATTTTGCAGCTGATTCAGAAAAAGGGCAGATTCAATGAGAAATAAAACAAGAACTGTCTGAGGTCAGTAACGCTCGACTATTCAAAATCCTTGTCAATTAAATGAATATTAAAACAAACAAGAGGGCCAAGATGGCCCTAGGTCGCTCACCTGAGAAACACATCATAACAGTGTAAACATGTTTCCCAGATGACCCATATTTGAACTTGGCCCAGATTTCATCAAGGCAATCATTCTGACTAAATTGTATGAATATCCAGTGTAAAATGCAGCCCCTATTGCCTACAAAAGGTTTTTCTTTAATTTGACCGGGTGACCTAGTTTTTGGCCATAGATGACCCATATTCAAACTCAACCTTGATTTCATCCAAACAAATACTCTGATCAAATTTCATGAAGATCCGGTGTAAAATGCCGCCCCTACTGCATATACAAGGTTTTTCTTTGATTTGACCTAGTTTTTGACCCAAGATGACCCATATTCGAACCTGACCCACATTTTATCAAGGCAATCATTCTGACCAAAATTCATGAAGATCAATTGAAAAATACAGCTTCTATCACATACACAAGCTTTTTCCTTGATATGACCTAGTGACCTAGTTTTTGACCCCAGATGACCCATTTTCAAACTTGGCCTAGATTTTATCAAGGAAATCATTCTGACAAAATTTCATGAAGATCACTTGAAAAATACAGCCTATATTGCATACACAAGGTTTTTCTTTGATTTGACCTAGTGACCTAGTTTTTAATCTAAGATGACCCATTTTCGAACTCGGCCTAGACCTCATCAAGGTCATCATTCTGACCAAAATTCATGAAGATCAATTAAAAAATACAGCCTCTATCGCATACACAATGTTTTTCTTTGATTTGACCTAGTGACCTAGTTTTGGATCCCAGATGACCCATTTTTGAACTTGGCGTAGATTTTATCAAGACAATCATTCTGACAAAAATTTATGAAGATCACTTGAAAATACAGCCTCTATCACATACACAAGGGTTTTTTTTTTTATTTGTCCTAGTGACCTAGTTTTTGACCCTAGATGACCCATTTTCAAAGTTCATTCTGACAAAATTTCATGAAGATCAATTGAAAAATACAGCCTATATTGCATACACAAGGTTTTTCTTTGATTTGACCTAGTGACCTAGATTTTGATCCCAGATAATCCATTTTCGAATTTATCCTAGATTTTATCAAGGTTACCATTCTGACCAAAATCCATGAAGATCAATTGAAAAATACAGCCTCTATCACATACACATGGTTTTGTTTTAATTTGACCTAGTGACCTAGTTTTTGACCCCAGATGACCCATTTTCGAACTCGGCCTAAATTACATCAGGATTATCATTCTGACAAAATTTCATGAAGATCAGTTGAAAAATACAGCCTCTATCGCATACACAAGGTTTTTCTTTGATTTGACCTAGTGACCTAGTTTTTGACCCAAGATGACCCATTTTCAAACTTTTCCTAGATTTCATCAAGGCTTTCATTCAGACCAAAATTCATGAAGATCAAATGAAAAATACAGCCTCTATCGCATACACAATGTTTTTCTTTGATTTGACCTAGTGACCTAGTTTTTGACCCCAGATGACCCATTTTCGAACTCGGCCTATTTTTTATCAAGATAATCATTCTGACCAAAATTCATGAAGATCACTTGAAAACTATAGCCTCTAACGCATACACAAAGTTTTTCTTTGATTTGACCTAATGACCTAGTTTTTGACCCCAGATGAACCATTTTCAAACTTGGTCTAGATTTCATCAAGGTAATTATTCTGACCAAATTTCATGAAGATCAGCTGAAAAATACAGCCTCTATCGCATACACAATCTAAATGTTGACAGACAACAGACAGACGACAGACAAACGCCAGACATTGAGTGATCACAAAAACTGAGCTAAAAAGGGGCATAATTTTGTAAAAATGTAAAGTAGAGTTAGGGAACCTGTGCAATGCATGTCAGATCATTGCAGTAAACAAGTGTGTGAAGTTTCAATCCATTCAAATCAGTGGGTACTGAGATACCAGCTTACATATAAAAACTTAACCAAACACTGCCAAGTTGAAAAAGGGGCATAATTTTGTAAAAATGCAAAGTAGAGTTATAGAACCTGTACACTGCATGTCAGTTCATCACACTGAACAAATGTGTCAATTCATTCCCATTAGTGGGATACCAGCTTATATATAAAACCTTAACCAAAAAAGTCGAAAAAGGGGCATAATTTTGTAAAAAGCAAAATAGAGTTACGGAATCTGTGAATTGTAAGCAGCTTATCACAGTGAATAAGTGTGTGAACGCCTTTATATATCTTTTATAAGACCACTTCTCGAGTACAGTGATGTCCTTTGGGAAACTGTACTGAAGAACGTAAACGCAAACTAGAAGCAATACAAACTGAAGAAGCGAGAATTATTACCAGTGTGATGAAGCTCTGCAATATTAACAACTTGTATACCGACTTAAAATGGGAAACACTATCTAGCAGAAGAAAGAAATATAAACTTATACTATTTATTCTACAAAATGAAAAATGACATTTCCCCAAGCTACTTATGTGACCTTATCCCTCCTTCTACACAGAATAGATATCAATTAAGAAATAACACGAATATACCCTTATCAAGTTGTCATAGATTCATTTATTCCATCCGTGATTCGTGAATGCAACGTGTTGTCCGAAGAAATCAAAGCAAGTCCTTCGTTGATATAATTAAGAGACGCTTAAACAGCAACGTATCCAAACCCCCGCTGCATTACCTTTCAGGAAGTAGGATTGGTCAAGTACTACATACTCGTCTCTGTCTAGGCTGTAGTTCCCTAAATTATGACCTTTTTCATAAATCAACTTCAAGCAGTCCTTATTGTCCATGCGGTGAACTAGAAACAACAAATCACTACCTTTTATCATGCCCGATTTATATACCACAAAGACAATTGCTCTTATATAAATTACCTAGTGCACCCACTATTGATAACTTCCTGTTGTGTATTGAACACTTAACAAAGACTCAAAATATATCAGTCTTTGCTAAAGTGCAGCAATACATCGTTGCCTCAAAGTGATTCTCCCCGTGACCGGCACACCGGTGCGTGCGGGTGACCATTGGCACGAACTGGCCGCATGCAGCACATTCTTAGTACTAAGCAGCATTTCTCAACTAATTTCATAACGTTCATAATTTACTAGCTTTAAGAGTTTAAACTATCAAATAAATAGACAGACACCATACTTTTTTACACTCTATCCTTACACCATGTTTTACTGTCGAAGAAATGAATTAATATAAGTTTTCGCAGATCCTTTACATCATTTTGATTGTAAATGTTATTGTATGTATTTATGTACATGATATATTTAATAGATACTGTTTGAACCAAGTGTGTGAAGTTTCAATCCATTCCCATTAGTGGTTACTGAGATGCCAGCTTACATACAAAAACTTAACCAAATTGGGACACAGCCACCGACGCAGACACAGACACAGACGCCGATGCATGTGTGAGTCTAATAGCTCTACCTATTCTTTGAACAGTCGAGCTAAAAAATACTAAGACATTAAAAAAATCTAAACAGTAGAAATTTAGATAGTGGACACATTGGTCGAGAGGGCTAAGACGCTTTCCTACAGGGTTCGATTCCTGGCTATTCCCATTGCGGTGTGTCCTTGGGCAAGGCACTTTATCACGATTGCTGCTGTTGACCCAGTTGTAAATGGGTACCAGCATATTGCTGGGGGTAAGGTATATTTAATTGGTTTTAACTGTTCTTAAAATAGGGTCGCTCAAAAGCTCTACAGATCTTATGTTCATTGTTTCTCAAAGAGACGGTAAATAAAATTTACCTTTACCTTTACCTACCTTGAGATATGTCTTTTAAGTTCAATATTGTATAGTCTTATGCATCGGGAATTTTTAATGAACCTACACAAAATATTGTGGTTTTACTTCCCGAACGGAAGCATGTTACTATAACAACTAACAAGTTTCCCGTATCAGAAGTAGGGAAAAACCCGTAAATTATTTCCCTATCAGGAAGTTTCCCCTACTTGTAGATGTATACCTTTGTCTGTATTCATCCAGATAGGACAACACAACTATGACCAAAATTATCATTCTTTCAAAATTTGACTGAAATCTGACAAACATTTTTTAAAGGAGATAAAAAAACATCCTTTAAAAAAGATTGAACATACAGAAATCATAGAATTTATATCTGACTTAATCATTTTACCAAGTTTTGTGTACAGTGACACTGAAGGTGATGGCTCCATGACTTTGCCGAACTGTGTCTTGGCTCCAACCCTGGACCTGTAGTCATTATCAGGTCACATGCTCCCAAACATGCAGTCAGTGCCATCCACTTTCTTTCTATCAATGGTTCTCCAGTCTTCCAATCTCAAAAGAAACAACTGTTTAAAGCTAATGTTCATTTTACAGCCAAACATTAAAAAATTTATAAACGTATCTAAAGAACAAGAATTTCATGATGAAAACTCTGAAAAAAAAAACAACACTTAAGACAAGTTTAAGTTCAAAATAGCTCTACACTTTTAAATATAAATTCTGTTTGATATCTTGATCATTTCAATATATCTGACATACTGACTGAATAATACTGCATTCATGTAATAAACGCCAATATTAAACATTTATATATCTAAATATCTTAAGCTTTTACTACATTATACACAACATAACTTCTGGTATGTACAGCTGCATTGTCTTAGTACACATACCACATGCTAATTGCCAATAATTCTAGACATTTGATCTATGAATTCAACAAATCGTAACGAAGGACAATCACACCTTTTGTTGTCCATTTGAATTGAAAAAAATATTTTATTTTGAAAACAATTGCTTCTATTTATTCATAAAAATATTTAAATTTCAAAAGAGCATCAAGAGCTCATGGAACATGAAATGCCTCCCTTGATGCAATCAGTAATTGCAATAGGAACAGCAATTATTTGGACACAGTGCACGTAAGTTCTACTGTTCTGTGTCAATGTAACCTTGACCTTTGACCTCAACCTCAAAATCAATAGGGGTCATTTACTGGTTATGATTAACCTCCCTATCAACTTCCATGAACCTTAGCCCAAGCATTCTTGAGTTATTATCTGGAAACCATTTAACTCTTCCAGGTCACTGTGACATTGACCTTTGACATACTGATCTCAAAATCAATAGCGCTCACCTGCTGGTAATGTACAACCTCACTATCAACTTTCATTATCAAATTTCATTATCCTAGACCAAAGTGTCCTTGAGTTGTTATCTGAAAACCATTTAACTGTTACGGGTCACTGTCAACATGACCTATGAACTACTGTCCTCAAAATCAATAGAGGTCATCTAGTGACCATGATTAACTTTACTATTAAGTTTCGTGATCCTATGCCCAAGCCTTCTCAAGTAATTGTCCGGAACTGGTTTAACTGGTCCGAGTCACTGTGACTTTGACCTTTGGCCTACTCATCTCAGAATCAATGGGTGTCATGAATAACCTCCCTATCAAATTTCATGAACCTAGGCCTTAGCTTTCTCGAGTTATTATCCAGAAACCGTTAACTGTTATGGTCACTGTGACCTTGACCTGACCTACTACCTCAAAATCAATAGGGTCATCTGCTGGTCATGATCAACCATCCTATCAACCTTCATGATCCTAGGCCCAAGCATTTTTGAGTTATCATCCTCCAACCGTTTAACTGTTCTGGGTCACTGTGATCTTGACTTTTGACCTTGTGATCTCACAATCTATAGGGGTCATCTGCTGGTTATGATCAACCTCCCTGTCAACTTTCATAATCCTGGGCCCAAGCATTCTTGAGTTATCATCTGGAACCATTTAATTATTCTGGATCACTGTGACCTTGGCCTTTGACCTTCTGACCTCAAAATCAATAGGGGCCATCTGCATCTGCTAGATATGTCCAACTTCCCTATCAACTTTCATGATCCTAGAAAAAGCATTCTTGAGTTACCATCCGGAAACGAATTGGTCTATATACAAACTGACTGACCGACTAACTGACATCTGCAAAACAATACACCCCTCCTTTTTCTTAAGGGAGTATAATAAACAATACAGCTAATCTTACTTTCAAGAAAACAAAAATCAATAGTACACACGAGACCACCGCGGAGGTAATCTATTACCAGTGTTGATGTAAATCCTACTTTTCAATCTACCTCGAAATTGACCAAAAATGTTTTTTTCCCCAGGAGTTTTGGAGAAAATCAGGGTGATTATTTAAGTGTACGCATTATAAATGGGTTTCTATGGTATAAAGTGTACTGTACATGTGGATTGCTCAGTACATGTTAAAAGCATTACCTCCAATGTGTACAGCACAGCTGCATTGTCCATTCCAAGCATTTTGACAAGAACACCAGTCCTCTTCTTCAAACTCGTGTAACAGGAACACCAGGGTGATAGCTTAAAAATACCAGAAACAAAACAAGAGGGCCATGAAGGCCCTGTATCGCTCACCTGACCTATTGACCTAAAGACCATCAAGATTAACATTCTGACCAAGTTTCATTAAGATATGGTATAAATGTGGCCTCTAAAGTGTAAACTAGCTTTTCTTTTAATTTGACCTAGTGACCTATTTTTTTACCCAACATGACCCAGATTCAAACTGGACCTTGAAATCATCAAGATTACCATTCTGACCAAGTTTCATGAAGATACAGTCATAAATGTGGTGTCTACAGTGTAAACTAGCTTTTCCTTTGATTTGACCTGGTGACCTAGTTTTTAATTCTACATGACCCAGATTCAAACTGGACCTTGAGAATATCAAGATTACCATTTTGACCAAGTTTCATAAAGATACAGTCATAAATGTGGCCTGTACAGTGTTAAAAAGCTTTACATTTTATTTGACTCGTTGACCTAGTTTTTGACCTGACAAGTCCCAGGTTAGGACTTGACCTAAAGATTATCAAGATTAACATTCTGACTATGTTTCATGAAGATATATCATAAATGTGGCCTCTAGAGTGTTTACAAGCTTTTCATCTGATTTGACCTAGTGACCTAGTTTTGACTCCACCTGACCGAGATTCGAACTTGACCTATACAGCCTCAAGATTAACATTCTGACCAAGTTTCGTTAAGATATGGTCATAAATGTGGCCTCTACAGTGTAAACTAGCTTTTCCTTTGATTTAACCTAGTGACCTAGTTTTTGATCCTACATGACCCAGATTCAAACTGGACCTTGAAATCATCAAGATTAACATTTTGATTAAGATTCATGAAGATACAGTCATGAATGTGGCCTCTACAGTGTTAACAAGCTTTTCCTTTGATTTGATCTGGTGACCTAGTTTTTGATCCCAAATGACCCAATATCAAACTCGTCCAAGACTTTATTGAGGGTAACATTCTGACTAAGTTTCATTAAAATTGGGCCACAATTGTGACCTCTAGAGCGTTAACAAGCTTTTCCTTTGATTTGACCTGGTGACCTAGTTTTTTAACCCAGATGACCCAGTATCGAAATTGTCCAAGATTTTAATAAGGGTTACATTCTGACCAAGTTTCATTAAGATTGGGCCAAAAATGTATCCTCTAGAGTGTTAACAAGCTTTTCCTTTGATTTGACCTGGTGACCTAGTTTTTAAACCCAGATAACCAAGTATCGAACTGATCCAAGATTTTATTGAGGGTTACATTCTGACAAAGTTTCATTAAGATTGGGCCAAAATTGTGACCCCTAAAGACAGCTAAATCCCCCGCCACTGCTGTGGATAGTGAAAGAGTAAACTTTTGACCTTGAGCTGTGAACTTGACCTTGAACTGACATGGCTGACCCATGAATTATGCACATCATCTAGAAGAGGTGATCATTTGACCGAAGTTTTATGAAAATCCTAAAAGGGATTTAGGAGATACAGAGCTCAAACCTTTGACCTTGAGTTGTGACTGTGACCTTGAGTTGACATGGCTGACTCATGAGTTCTTGATGAGGTGATCATTTGATCCAAGTTTAATGTAAATCCTTCAAGGGGTTTAGGAGATACAGAATGGACACAAAATGGAAGGCTCAAACCTTTGACTCTAAGTTGTGACCTTGACCTTGAGCCGACATGGCTGACTCATCAATACTGCGCAGCGTCTTCATGAGGTGATCATTTGACCAAAGTTTGATGAAAATCCTTCAAGGGGTTTAGGAGATACAGAGCGGACACAAAATGGAAGGCTCAAACCTTTGACCTTGAGTTGTGACCTTGACCTTGAGCCGACATGGCTGACTCATGAGTTCTGCACATCGTCTTGATGAGGTGATCATTTAATCCAAGTTGCATAATTATCCTTCAAGAGGTTTAAGAGATAAAGAGCAGACAAGAAATGGTAGGCTCAAACCTTTGACCTTGAGTTGTGACCTTGACCTTAAGCCGACATGGCTGACTCATGGGTTCTGCACATCGTCTTGATGAGGTGATTATTTGGTTCAAGTTTCATGATTATCCTTCAAGGGGTTTAAGAGATAGAGAGCAGACATGAAATGGAAGGCTCAAACCTTTGACCTTGCGTTGTGACCTTGACCTTGCACCAACATGGCTGACTCATGGGTTCTGCCCATCGTCTTGATGAGGTGATCATTTGACCCAAGTTTCATGAAAAGCCTTCAAGGGGTTTAGAAGATATGGAGCAGACACGAAAGTGTTACGGAAGGACGGAAGGACGGACTGAGACCATTCTTATAACCCCCCACCACTTGTGGCGGGGGATTAACAAGCTTTACCTTTGATTTGACCTGGTGACCTAGTTTTTGACCCCAGATGACCCAATATCAAACTCATCCAAGATTTCATTGAGGGTAACGTTTTGACCAAGTTTCATTAAGATTGGCTCAAATTTGTGACCTCTAGAGTGTTAACAGTCAAATTGTTGACGACGACGACAGACACAGGGCGATCACAAAAGCTCACCTTTTAGGTGAGCTAAAAAGCATAACTGCAACCAGAATGGAAACTCGCATATATACTTTCATATTTAATTAAAAATTATATTTGCTATTCTTGCACGCTGAAAAGGTCTACATGGAGATTTTACCTATGATGACTTTTAAACTGCTAATTGAGGACAGAGGGGCCTCTCTGGCCATGTGGTTAAAGTCACTGGCTTAGAACCACTTGTCTCTCACCAATGTGGGTTCAATCCTCACTTGTGGCTTTTAATTCTTCATGTGAGGAAGCCATCCAGCTTAGGGTTAGGGTTAGGTTAGACTATGGACCATGCAACATTTTAACCACTGTAAGCTCAAGTGTTTTCAACTTATTGATTAGACATAATTTTCAGCTTTCATTTCACACTGACCTTCATGTACTAACCCCTAAAACAGTAGGAATTATCTTATGACCATAGTGAGCTCAGAATCAACCAATCAAAACCACAGTGAGCTCAGAATCAACCAATCAAACAGTCTTAAGAACTGTCAAATGAGAGCACTCTTGACTACCAAAGACTCGTCAGTAAATGGATTTTCTATCTAAGAAAAGATATGCTGTCAAAATTCATGTGAAAGTTATGGGACTTGATGCTATTACCTTGTTCAATTGTTTCAAGGAAGCTTACTGTATTCAGGGCCTGTTGTGTGGAATTTACCAGGTGACATAAGAAATTGTTCATCTCTGGAAGTCTTCAAACATAAGACAAAAGCATTTCTTATGCAATAAATTGAAGTAACTCTGATGCATAGCTAATAGCTTGTTTAATTAAACTGAAAGGTATGTTTGCTAATTTGGATTGAATTTCTTTTAATACATTTGTACGGTTTTAATACACCATTTTGAATAATATGTCCATTAAAAGCAATCTGTTTATCTCTCTCTTAATATAAAGTTATATACATACATATGTATGTATTGTTGTTAGCATTTTAGTTTCTATTAATATGAATATGTGTGTGAAAATTGTTCTGTCTTGTGTACATAAAATGTGTTGTTTCTTTGTTTAAAATGTACCATGTAAAACTGCTATAATACTATGCTAATTTGGCAACCCTCTGCAAATAAAGACTTTAATTATTTACTTATTTACTTACTTACACCCAACACCTGTGTGAAGTTTCAACCAAGTACCTGAATAAGTTTTGGAGATAGTAACTTCCAAGGAAAACTTTAACCTGTATTTTTCAATTCCAAAACTGGTCATAGCTTTGCCAAAACACAACTCATAGTTATGGTCATGCACCTTTCACCATGTTTTGTCCACCTCAATAGCTTGTGTAATGTTTTAGTTCAATATTTGCATCGACTTTTGGGAGAGCAATGTGAATGCAATACTTCAATCCAACAAGGACAATAATTTTGTTAAAATTTATGTAAGAGTTATGGGACTTTTTTAAGTTAAAGAGGAGCAAATTTCTGGAAATACTGCACTTAAAGAGTTATACAACTTGTCACACTAATGAGCATGTATAACATGTTTCAATTGAACAGAAGATAATAAAAAAATAACCAATACAGATGCAGACACCAGACTTCCTTATTCTTTGAATAGTTGAGCTAAGACTCAGCTGTATAACCTTGTTCCTTGGACACTGTGTATGAACATAGTACCAGTTTGTACAGATGAATTAAATTGATTCAGTTCCTTATATTTGTTGTCATAATTACTGATAAAATTAATGATGTTGTTAATAGACTGTGCATCAAATTACCAGTATCAAGACGCTGCTGAACTCAGATGTTTCCCTGAATGCCTTAAGAAATTGTACCTGCTGTATCTTGTCTTTCCTGAGCTCATTTTCCTTTTCTTTTCCTGTAAGACAATCTTCAAAGATATAACCAAGAAAGAGTTTAACTGCCAGAATTATATCACATTTGCATATACCACCCTTTATTAAATGTGAAATCCTTGAAACATTAAAGCAACTGGCAACAATGTATGAAGCCCAGTTTGTGATAAGTATGTGCCTGTTTCCCATTTTGGCAAACTGATATCATTTCTAGACAATGTTATCATAAGAACAAGTGCTGTCTGTAAGACCATCAATACTTGACTCTTCAAACTGTTGTCCCAGAAGTAGGAATATTACCCTGTATGTATAGAGTTTCAATCCAGTAACTTGCATGCAAAACATGACCAGGATTTTCTAAGTCCCAAAACTGGCATGATTTGGCCAAAATACCTGATGATATCACATAGATTTATAACTTTGAAGATAAAATTAATGTGAAGTTTCCATTCAATAGTTGCATTAGTTTTGGAGATAGTAAGGTGCATGCAAAACTTTAACAGTCCAAAAGGGGACATAATCTGGACACATGTCAGAGTTATGGGACTTTGCCCAGTGTGGTTGGCAAATGAAATAGAAAAAGCTATACGTCTTTAAGAGATAGATGTATGTACTGGCATGCAAAACTTTAACTAAGATGTGTCCCTGTTGCCGACATCAGGGTGAGTAGAATAGCTTGGACTATCCGAACTTGGACTATTCTTCGAATAGTCAAGCTAAATAATGATACATGCATATAAGGTTTATGTGTAATTTCATCCTTTTGTTTTATATGTACTTAAATATACCTTTTACCAAGCCAGCTCATCCTGTTTACACAACAGGTAAATCTTTCTATCTGAAGGTTGTTGGTTTGAATCCTGGGGAATGTTTGCCTATCTGTAAGACAAAACATCAAGGTGATATTTACTCCTTAGTTCATATGAAGAAGTTATCACACAATTACTTGTAGCAAACAACAAGAATTTGTAGCAGAGTTACAAAGAGCCCCAGGCTAGGGATATTTTTCACAAAACATTGCATGCAAACACAATATCTTCTTCTAAGTAATAGAGCAACATACTAAAAATGTATGTAAATCAAAACTACATATCAGATAATTCACACAGATGCTGTTTAGTCTGAAAATGTCAGGAAATCTATAACTGGTGAATGCTTTCAAATGCTAATATCTGAATATATATATAATATCTGTAAAGATTTACTTGATTTTATTATTAAACTGGTAAGGTAACTAAATAAAAATATTATGAAATAAGTTATCATATTAAAGGGAGGTAATTAATAAACAAATGAAATACATGCCATTTATATGGTACTAAAAG
>NW_026460105.1:0-61656 GCF_021730395.1 Mercenaria mercenaria | reverse complement strand
ACAGCACTGTTTACACTTACATGACGAAGATAGTCATTTAGTTCTTAGCATGACATTTTGTTTCAATAAGAGAAATAACATACCAAAATATAACTTTTACAGATCGCTGGAATGCGAAGAAAATTCATATTTTTTTCAATCCATGTGATCCGGAACTCACGCAACAGGGACGCAACACGATCGAGAAACCATTTTTAAACAAGAAAATATTTTTATCTTTCAAGTCTGTCAAAATGTAATGATTAGGTTAGCTGATTGAAAACAATAATCATTTCACAGGTGTCACAGTGCATTTAAGTTTTACTCTAAAATGATCAAAGACTGACCAAAATGATCTGAAACTGACCGAGGTGGTTACACCACTGTTGCTCCTGCAGAATAATTATTTACTTTGAATTTTCAAACCAAATGTGGTAATTTAAAAAGCAAAAGGATTTTCCTTTCTCCCTGTGCAAAAATTTGTTTTATAAGATATATTTCCGAAGCTCTATAACAAATATAGCCCTTGGTGATCCGGAACTGACCAATCGACTGTATCAAACTGCCGGTCCGACTTTTCATGAAAATTTGTTCGAAATTGTTTTTAAAAAGGGTAATGTCACGGTATACTTTAATGTTAAATACTGTCAAGTGCTTTTAAACTGTCTCTACATCATCATAATTTTTCAAACATATTGTTTAAACTGGAGATTTGGGTGATGTTTAGAAAAGGTGTAACTGTATCCCGATATACAATTATTTTGGATACAAGTGCTGAAACATAACATTTTGTATGTTAAATGTAGTTATAAATATCAAGTATAGAGAAGCCGTGTTCTGAATTTTTAATTAGTAAACTACATGATAGTTATTAACATGTTATTATAATATAAATGATTCTAACCTTTATTTTTGTATCACATAGATAAAAATGTTGATGCAGTATGATCTTTGATTTCTTCAACATAATTCTCACTAGCTTTGTCCTAATTCATTCAATAATATAATATCAGCTGACTGAGGTACACTGTCTTGCATAAGTTAATCATTTTAATGAAAATCTGCTAACAGCGAAGACCTATGTAGCAAATTCACCAAAGCGCCAGTTTGTATACTAATCTTGTTTTCAAGCCAAAGCCCTGACTGTTAACTGTGCGAATGATGTTGGATCTAGGTGTGTGACGATACGCTAGTCTCACGATACAATACATATCGGGATACAGATGCAACGATACGGTACATATCGGGATACAAATCGAGTAAGCGTTTGTGTGACAAAATGAAAAAAAGTCAGTATTCCTACAAATTTTGTTAAAGAGACTGTTATAAATGATACATTTGTTTAGTTAACACTGATTGTATGAAAATTTTCATTCAATGTTTCTACTTTTCACTGTTTTGTTTCTGTTTCGTGAAACAGGCCAGTGATATAATACGCGTGTCGCCAGACTACTGTATCGTGATACAGTGAATTTCGATATATTGTTACACCTTTAATGTTGGATCTTCATAAATTTTCCCTGAATGTTTATTAATTTCACTTTATGAAAATACAACTGCAGCTCTTTAATGAAAGTCATTCTTATAACTCAGAAATATTAGAGGCACAATTGCCAAAAATGTGCCTCATCCTATGCAGATTTGAACCAATCAAAAATTTTGATTGAAGCTGTCATTTAGGACAGCAGCCAGGTCTTCTAAGAACAATGCTTTAGAAAACACATACCTCCTAGTAGCGTCCATTATTGCTTGGCTAATACACTGTCCATACTTAGAGGGCTAAGACAGGAAGTTTGAGTTCGGCCATTTTGTTTGAAATGGAGTGGCATATGTTTAGCACTTTATGTATTATATACTTTAATTTATTACTGGTTATTTTTATTTTGATGTTTGCACTAATGTAAGGAACTCTTTGTTCTTATTGTGGAATAGAAATATACAGTGAGAAGCAAAAAATATATGCTAAATCCGATCCGATTATAGCATTTTGTCACGAAAGCAATAAGAAAGCTTTTATATTGAGTAAGGTAAAGTATGGTATAATTTTAAAATGTCCTTTTTCATAATTATACTCTTTCAGCTAACCTAGTTTTCCATAGGTAGTGACAGATAGAACTTACATAATTCACAGACATTTAAAATTCAAACAAAATAAATTTTAAAAAATGTAACTGCAACAGCTATAGGAATACAAATAATGTGCAACACAAGTAAACTTCATGCACTTTTGATTTTTGATACACAATACATACAATATTTATCAAGACTTGGCGGGGGAGGGTAGGGCGATTTTCTGCCAGGTATTCACGTATTTTAAATTTCTATAAATAATGCTTGGTCAAAATAAATGTGCGAGTAAAGTTGATGTTTTGCAAGTTGAAATATTTTGTACTAGCAAAGATTTGTAAGTGCAATAAAAAGTTAATTCTAGCCCTAGTGTAGGAGTCTTCAAATTAAAATTACAATGTTCAAGAACATCTTACTGTCCATACATATTGTGGCAGCAGTCTGTCCATACACAATGTGGTTGTAGTCCACCCTTACGTGGTTTGGTCTCGTCCATCACTGTGTGGTTAGGCTCCCACATTTAAAGATTTCTGCATGTAAACGTTTACACGATATTTCCAACACGGAACGATACCATTTTAACGGCAACCATTTTGAATGAATCATGATAAAAATTAACCTCGTTATATCTCAATTTGAAAAAATGGGTCTTTTCCTTTCTTCCCTAGTCACAGGAAGTTCAATGTTATATACAGGAAGTTCAGCCATCTTGAAAATGGATTCACTAAAAACATGTGCACATGCTGTTGGATATATAGAGACAAAAAAATACAGTGATTTTGATCAGTGTACCTCATATTGTTTAAAGAATAACATCGATTACCACTCATGTCATTCTTTTCGTGAACAGAAAAAAACAGAAAACGACTTCACATTATTTCTTGTATATTTGTTTACTTTGAAAACTGCTATAAATGTTACAACATTTTTAAACAAGTTGGAACTTAGTTGTAATCTACCTTCATCATCAAGATCTGATTTTATATTTGTTTATATTATTGATTAGTTAAATGAAGTGACTAGAAAAGAAGCACAGCAGTGGTACTCAGGTGAGTGCTGTAATGAGCCATCTTTGCCATGTGGTTTGCCAAACTGGTCTAGACCATCATTGTGTGGGGCAGTGTGTAAATTCTATGAAATATTCAAGAACATCTTACTGTCCATACATATTCAGTTCGCAGTGACTTTTTTCACTTTTAGGGGAAGGGGGTCGGTGCCCTTTGGAGGGGGAAAAATACGACATAAAACTAAGAAAAGGGGAATTTTTATTTGTGTTGAAATAAAATAGTTTCAAGTTTATTGATAAACTCAGGGCCCTTAAGAGCATGTGGCATGACATTTAACACAAAATAGCATCAGGGGTGTGGAATTCCTATGTCCGACTCTGGACTTCTTGACGGCGGACAAGTGAGTTTTCGCATTCCGTTTGTCCGTGGACAAGCACAAATCTTCTGGTTTGAAATGAAAAATGGAAAGAATAATTCAAGAACGCTGAACAGTACTTCAAGTTTATGGAGTTTTAAAAGAATTTGATGTACGAAACGGATATTTCACCCGCCAAGGGCCTCTCGATTTCTCCAGTTTTGGGAAAACCATACTGTGTCTAAATTAAGCAGCTCTTTCTCTGCGTTCTGATTGGTTCCCGGTCACGATCACAGTTACTCGTCTAATAGAAACCGGAAACGTAAACAATTATCACAATGTTTTGGACAAATTCGTTCAACGGTTACAACTTCGTCTGCCAAAAAAAATTGAAGTGAACAGTCAAAGCACTCGCTAGTACGAGTCAGGAAGTTTCATGTTTATTTTTCTAACAGTCAGTAAATGTCATGCTTTCTCACATGGGTTCACATTGCATGATGAGCAGTCTTTTGGTATTTCTGTTGAATGTTCGACGGCCTCGCGGACGAACACAAGCTGAAGTGTTGAAAGCTTATTTTTTGAAACAGCTACAGTATTACAATTTGTTATGTTCGCTTTTGTTACTACTTGTATATTATTGTCCAAAGTAAAGAATTATTTGCATGTTAAAATGTTGAAAATCTGGGCAAGTAAGTTTTGACTGCGGACAAGTAGATTTTTAAGTCTCATTTGTCCGTGGACAAGTGAAAAATATTGGGATTTCCACATCCCTGAGCATATTAATACCAGATAACAAAATATTTTTTTCAATTTGGAGATCCATTTCTGACCAGAAATTTTGAGTATTCAATCCACAGGAAAATTGAACTACCAAAATTTACAAGAGACATTAGGTCCCTTCCTAAACAAGCTGTCGCTGAGTCAGTGGCTGCTGTTTTAATTCTGACATTCATTTGCAGACACAATAAAAAAACAAACTGTAAAAAAAGTGTAAGCGTTGGCACATGGACTAAACCCTTCCCAAAGCATAAAATCAAACCCTGACTGACTAGAATATGGAACACTCAACACTACCCGGCCAAATAGAATGCAAATCATTTACAGACTAACATTCTGCACCGTTGTTGTGCAAAAATAATAAAGTGCTTCGATGATACTGATGATTATCAAGGGAAGTTACTCCAACCGGTGTCGATGTAAACAAAACGCGAGGTACCACGGTGAACTGTTATCTATATGATTACTATATGAAAATAAGTAAAGTAAACTAGTGAATTATGATTTAATTGACTGGTACTTTTTTGTATTTTCATAGGGGGATTTTACGCATCGGGAAGGGGAAAAAACACACTATTTTGAGGGGGGAATGGGGTCTAATTTCGCCGAATATTTTGGTGGAAAAAAATGCTGGTTCGAACACTTCACCTGGGTTGAGAGACATTCTCTTGATCTAAACATTGTCTCTCGATCGAAAGACAAAATAGGCTCAAAAAAGCCTCAAATTAGCTTAAGCAATAAAAATTAATGACAGAATAATTAAAGCCCTCATTTTAGAATGTGCAAATTTATTTCAAAGATAGAAAATTATCTTTCTTTTATCAAATTTTCAAATCCAAATTATTTGGAAATTTTGTTTAAGCATTATAATGCTTAAGCAAACTTGAATGAAAACGTGTTTGTTGTAAAGTTTACTAGAAATAACACGTTGTTCAAATGAATAAATAATGTTGAATTACCTACGAATTAAGAACATCCAAAAATACTTAACAAAAGCAGCCACTGAAATTTTAATTTTGTTTCTATTTATTTCATATCTGGATTATAGCAATGCCATACCGTATGGTGTAGCTACCTGTGAGGTGCGTAAGATGCAACGTATTCAAATATGTGCACAAAACTTGTCCTTAACAGAAGGAAATGTGACAGTTCGAAACAAGCATTGTACCACTTACATTGGTTGCCGGTGAAAGCAAGAATTGAGTTCAAGATCCTTTCTTTCATGTATAGCTGTCACACTGGCAGAGCACCTCTGTATTTAACAGAATTGCTTACAGAGTATATTCCTGGTAGACAATGTTTGAGAATTATTAAAATTTAAAATTTAAGAAAATCTAAGCGAGCGTGTGAAGTCATTTCATAATTTGATAATATATAATAATACGATATATACTAGTATATATATATATATATATATATATATATATATATATATATATATATATATATATATATATATATATATATATATATATATATTCCTTTCTTTAAAAATGTCAAAACCTTCAACGTGTGAAGTTGTCACCACACCCACCCCGCCGCCAGCCATGTTCAAGATATTTTACTTGATTGTGCTATCGTAAGGACATCTGTTCAAATGTAGTTAAACTTGTTATACAGGAACACTTAAAGTAAAACTACTCGAAGACCATATTTCGTTGTAGTTACACTTCAAACTCACATTTCAAATAACTCCATTTAATTCTAAAAGCTAAGCTTATTACAGTAAACATATTCCATTCAAAATAATTTCTTTATTTAGTAAGGATCAACGTAACATACATTTATTATGTTCACTTTTAATATTCGTTTTCTGTTAAATTGAGTTTGACTAATTGTTTTTGACTAATGAAATAATTTGCTTCTTAGTAACATCCTAAACTTTTTTGCCGAATATATTGTTTTGCTATTCCTCACCACAACCGCTTTCGGCGGGGGATACCAGTTCACAGATTTGCTTGTTTATTTTACTATCACAGCATTTTCTATGTAAAACAATACTGTCGTGTAGAATATCAAGATATTCGTTCATTTCAGGGGTATTTTATTCATCGGCAACAGTGTTTGGAGATCTCCTATACGTGCATTTAAATCGCTATAAACTAATATTTCACAGTTATAAGATATGTCATGATTTTCAACTAATAAGTTTTCAAGACACTGTATACCCAACATGGATTTATCAACATAGTATGGGAAATGTTCTGGTGGCAAATAATTGCATATAAATATCAAATCACGTGATAGTTAAAAGAAAAAACCTTTCAAGACGAAAAACAATACCAAAGGCACGATCATAAAGTATTCCAGACCAATGTTTAGATATCATTCTTTAATGTGTACCTACACACCGCCCATATTCCTTCCACACTTCTTAGAAGATTAAGCTGGACAAAAATAAACAACAGTTACTGTTGTCTGATAATAAATTTTGAACGATTTCAAAATCAGAAATCCATGTTTTGATTAAACATATTATGTCAAATGCTTTTAAATATTCAATTTAAGTCATATGATTATTCGCGTAAACCATTACTCTTCAAAGAGTTTATATTTATGTTATTATATACATGCGTTGGACTTCCGCAGATACCATAAACAGCATCTGGTTATGGATCATAGGTAGTTACGCTTTCACTTGAAACCGTTACCATAACATTTTCTGTGTGAACGTAGAGCTCCACAGTGTCAGTATAACTGTTTCTATTCACCATTCTACCCGCTTTACGGTATATCCTGGTTTGAATTTCAGTGTTTCTTGTCTTTCAGGCAAAATGTTAAATGTTCCATTTTTAAAAATAACCTTTTTTACCTTGTCTTTTTAACTCATTTAGTTTTCCTCTTTCATAATTCGTCAAGTCATTTGAGATTCTTATTTTATGTACTCTCAATTCATTTCTCACTGTAAAAAGTTATTTTAATGTCAAAAGTGGCAAATTTAATCAATACCATTCTTGGTTGGTCACCGTTTTAGCTGCCAAAACGTCCTGCGTAAAGGATCGAGGAAAACATATTATCGTCATCTGGATAGGCGACTTTCAAAAGTTTATTTTCTATTTTGGTTTGCAAGGATTCCGATGTTTTATTGACAGATTCGTAAAGTCCAATAACTCTCTTATTCTTACGAATTTTTTTTTCAAGTGCATCTGTCTCTGTATGTCATCAGTATGCTGATTTCTTATCTCAAAATTCATTTCTAGCTCTCTTACGTCACCATGAGCAACTTCACTTTTATATGTATCCATCTGAGAGTCAATTTCTTGTAATTGACATTTCATATTGCGCTGTTCTGATTCAACACCAGAAACTTTGGATTTAATATTATGCTACTTCGTTTTTAACCTCTTCCATATCAGCACAAATAGCACGTACTTCATGTTTGACTTGTTCGATATGTTTTGACATTATCATGCTAGACGACGAAATGGCATCCAAACTTTGCTGAGTTTCGGCCGTGGGTCCTGAGTTCAGTATAGTATTTAAACAATCGGTCGCTGTATTCAGTGGTACTCGTGTTGCATTCTGACCGGCTGCTTAATTGGTGCATAAAATCAAATGCGCTGATGTTAACTTTTCAACAATTCCGTTAAATAAAAACAAAAGATAATAGATTTCTTGGAAATGAGCACCACAAACACAGCCCCAGAGCCACGCATTTGCAAAGTAGGCCCACAACGAAAAGAAGCTGTAACGGAAAGATATTAGAGACGGGTTGCTTTAAAAATCTACTACATTTTGATTTTATGCAAAATATAGAAAAGGGGGTGGAAGGGGTAGGGGGACGTTGAAGGGAAAGTGGAACAATGATGAATATTCAATAGGAAAATGCTACGTTCCTTAATCACAGTTACCCTACAACGAAATTCACAGCACCTGAGACACTCGTGTATAGAAGACGCAAGCAGGAGTCTATATCCAAGTAGTATATAGATTTTGTTTTTGCCCTTTCAGGCTTTCGTAATTTGTAATTTCAGGTAAAACACAGAGCCGCGAGCTTATTCATATGTAGCATACTCTGTTAGATACTAGACAATAGACGGATTAAAATGAAATTGATAAATATCGAAATTACATTGTCCTCTATTATTCTTTAAATATCTTCAAATATCATTTTACAAGGAATAAGCAGCATAACGTCATATATAACATAGCAAAGTTTAGATTACATACATTAAATCCATATAAATTTTATCACAAAATTCAATGTATTTCAACCTCAAAAAAATAGAGCCATTCATTCTATACTCTTAATGTAAATCACGTAAATGCGAGGAGAATATTTAAGCAGACAGCTCGGTTACTTATAACATTAGATGTTTACAGCGACCTTTTGATCAAAAGATAAATGTCTATTAAATTGATTTAATCTTGTTGACTGCAAATGAATGGTGAAAGAAGGAACGAGGGTTTAACCAAAAGTAGATATATACAGGATTATTTATTGAAAACAAAATGACACAAACAAAGTTTTGTGTTCGAAGGGAAATTGTCAACTTGATTATTTGACAAATTGTTTTCCTTAGAACGTCAAAATATGACCCTAAGATATCGAAAGTCCTCATATTTCAAAAATGTGCATTTTGTGTTTACATATATTTGAACCGTATCTTTAACATGTTCACTGGTATTATTTTAAGAATCACAAAAATTAAAGATATCAAGTAATAAAAATGTGTGTAGAAGGTTATTTAAATCATTCATTTAAGATAAAATATTCATGCTTTCCGAATAGGGCGATTAGGTATCTGATGAATTATAAGATGGTGTTTTATTATCCACATTTCAAACAAAGATGTGTAAGCATGTTTATTTCAGAAAAGAATAAATGTCTGAATGTGTATTCAAAGATTATTTTTGGAAATAACCAGATAAATATTTTTTCATTTTTAGCACCCATCAGATGAGTTTTTGTGATCGCTCGATGTCCGGCGTCTGTCTGTCTGTCTGTCGTCTGTCGTCTGTCTGTCGTCAGTCAACATTTAGATTGTGTATGCGATAGAGACTGTAGTTTTCAACTGACCTTCATGAAATTTTGTCAGAATGATAACCTTGACAAAATCTAGGACGAGTTCGAAAATGGGTCATCTGGATTCAAAAACTAGGCCACTAGGTCAAATAGAAGTAAAACCTTGTGTATGCGCTATCGGCTGTATTTTTCAATTGATCTCCATGAATTTTTATTGAAAATGGGCAATCTAGGTTAAAAAACTAGGTCACCTGGTCAAATTAAAGAAAAACGTTGTGTATGCACTAGGAGCTGCATTATACACTGGATATTCATACAATTTAGTCAGAATAATTACCTTGATGAAATCTAGGTCAGATTAGAATTTTGGTCATCTGTGGTCAAAAACTAGGTCACTAGGTCAAATCAAGGAAAAACCTTGTGTATACAATAAAGACTGTATTTTTCAACTGATCTTCATGAAATTTGGTCAGAATGATAGCTTTATAAAATGAAGGTCATGATTGGATATGGTTTATCTAGGATCAAAAACTAGGTCGCTAGGGCAAATCAAAGACAAGTGTTTAGTATGCGATAGAGACTGTATTTTTCAATTGAGGTTGGTAAAGTTTAGTCAGAATGATTGCCTTGATCGAATCTAGGTCAGGTTCGAATATAGGTTAGCTTGGCTCAAAAACTAGGTCACTAGGTCAAATTGAAGAAAATACACTTACACTTAAGATACCATATTTTTGGTCCAATCTTAATGAAAATTGGTCAGAATATTTGTTTCCATGAAATCACTAGGACAAACATGTTTACACTGTTATGATGTGTTTCTTAGGTGAGCGACCTAGGGCCATCTTGGCCCTCTTGTTAATTTATATTTCGTCGAAATTGTTGAAATAATTAAATATTTCAAAAAAGGCCAATAAATCAAATTTTCTTTGAAGCGTCTCGAGTTCGAAAGTTCTACCTCTTATCAATCAAAATCCCAGTGAATTTCAATTCTGTTCGCCGCCACAAGCGGAAGTATGGCAGTAGGCGGAGCGTCGTATATTAATAAGCTACCGACAGATGTCAGTCACGCCACGCGCCGACTGACACGTAGTCATCTCGCGGTTTGCATTTAGTACAATAATGTCCGTGATAATCAAAGGTGTTTATTGATCAATGTGTAAAAGTTTATTGATAAACAATGCGAAGAGCAGCCTATTATCATGTTTGTACCACTTGTTAATCAGCGGTATAGCCTACTGTAGATTATCGATAATCTACATCTATTTTGTGTGCATCAGGTTTTTACAACTTTAAGTAAACAGATGACAACAGCCTGAAAAACTCGGCTATTCGGATTACGAACGTGAACCTATGTTTACGACCGTGAACTGGGGTTTACAATCGTGAACCTACATTAATGAGCGTGAACTATTGTTCACGGCGTTATCCTATGTTTTCGCTCGAAAATATAGATTAGTATTCGGAAAACCTAGTTTTACGTTCGAAAAACCTAGTTTATCGATCGCTAATTTTAGTTTTTCGACCTTGAACTATGGTTCACGTAATTATTGGACAATTGGCTTGCCATATTGTTACAAATCGATAAATACGGTTTTACGAAGGTAAACTGTAGTTCACGGCCGTAAACCTAGGTTCACGCTCGTAAATATAGGTTCACGACCGTAAGCATAGGTTACGGCCGAAATTGATAGTTGATTTCATAATCCTAGTATATCAATCGTAAACCATGGTTTACGTTCGATAAACTAGGTTTCTCGATTTAACTATGAATATCGATCGTTAATCCTAGTGTTTCGACCGTGAACCGGGGTTCACGTAATTATTGGACAACTGGCTTGCCATATCGGCCCGATCTTTGATTTGTTGTCGCCAGAAACTTTCGCCAACTGATCCAAAATAGCTCCAGATTTCTTGGGGAACGACAGCGCGACCCCTGCCTACCCGATCGGCCGTTACAGTCTATAACTAATCATTTTGGCCCAATAAAAATGCTAGAAATAAGCAGAAATATATATTTTGAATAGAAATGAAATAATTGAAAACAAGTATTTTATCAAGATTTAATTAATGCTTTCTTTCGTTTTCCATATTTGTCACTCGTTTTCGGATATTTCTGTCATTTTTTTAGAGATTTTCTAGTGCAATCTAAATAAAAAAGTCAATAAAAAGTCTTCATTTAAGGAAAATGTGACAACTGTTGCAAAAGCATCTCTTATTTTGGAGTATTTTTAGAAAATAAAAGCATGCAAAGGCATTAAACCCCACCCACTTTTAGACAATGTGCAAAATAGCTTAAGTCAGAATATATCCTCCAACTGAAAGATATTAAATATTTAAATACTGAAATAAAGTCACTCTTCAAGAAAATATTAGGCTGTAAGACTTATTTATGATGATAAAATATATGCAAAATATACATTTTTTTTCAATTTGTAACTTTGTAACATTAAATTGGATTTATAGTTTACTATCGGATGTTCCATCATGATCGAAACTTGTGATCCTATGTGTGTATATATATATATATATATATATATATATATATATATATATATATATATATAGTTTGAACTGTTATTACAAAATGTACAGGTTACATCAGATGAAGGCCTGTGCCTGAAAATTTTGTCAGAGTGACCTTTTTCCTGGCCTGTGTGTTTGGACTTAGTAATATTCAGAATGCATAAATAAACTATTTATATATCTGCTACGTTGACTTGTGTTCCCGGGTACTTTTCTAACCTGAATCCCCAGGTCCTCTGATGGTTAATATTTTTCACATGCCAAACGTTCACTTTGCAAGCTAATTTACTGTGAACATTTAGTCAAAAGAACGAAAGAAATATACAGATCAGGAGAAGGAAGCAATATAGTAGCAAGTAAATTATATGAAAAGAAGGTTAACATGCTGCAGGAATTGATTAATAACCAAAGGGTATATAAAAAGCACCGGTATGTACTGATACACCATTGTTTCAATAAAAAACAATCCCTACCTAACTACTCTATTTTTTGGCCATGTAACAGGAACCACACATATTTTTGACCTTTATAGACAGCATAAACTACGGAAGGCTTTTACTAAATTATTACAGATCGTCCGAACGTTTAAAGAAGTGTAATACTAACCTTAAAACACTAAAATCTTTGTCTTACACACCCGGTATGCTATGGAGATGTAGTTTATAAAATTCGGAAAATTAAACATAATGATTATTTTAATCAAATATTTGTAAAATGTGTTAAAATCTAATGAAAAAAGTGTACAATGCGAAAATCGTTAAGCATAGTGCATTTTTGGTGATTGACCCTCTACAGTTAATTGCTACGTTTTCCTATTTAATGTAGTGATGATTAATAAAGTGGAAGACTCCTTTATGTATTTCTCTTAAATCCTATATAAACGGACGAAGGGAGTGGAATTTTGTTTTGCAGCTTGCTTAGTCATGCCCTTAAAAGTTAGGCTCTTGGAGTTCTGACGTCAGACCATTTGTTGAGTACATTGGTGTAATTATACCTTAGATTGACCCTAATTCTAAATTATATTTGATTTGATCTGGTATATTAAAATATACACATAGGATCACAAGTTTCGATCATGATGTAATATTAGTGACCAAATACCAGATCAAATCAAATAGAATTTAGAATTAGGGTCAATCTAAGGTATAATTACACCAATGTACTCAACAAATGGTCTGACGTCAGAACTCCAAGAGCCTAACTTTTAAGGGCATGACTAAGCAAGCTGCAAAACAAAATTCTACTCCCTTCTATAAAAAATCACAATTGTTTTAAGGGCACCATAGTCACTCAAAAATCACATTAAATTTCGTCTTCACAAGCTGTTCGTGGCTAAATATTGTACGGTAGTGGTCACGCGTAACAGTGATCTGTTTTAAACGGTGCCTGCACATATTGCCAGCGAGTGAATCTCAAACAACGACTACTTTTGTGGTCTTCATTTCTGACAATTTTCACAAACATCCACCACAAGCGGGTATCGTTCTTTCTACAATTCTGATGTTTTGACGTGTAATTTATTCCCGAGAAAAACATGAATAACTATATGCAGTTTATGTTCATTTGTCCACGGATATCATACTGCTGAATCCCAAGTGTTTAGCTTCATAATTTAATAATGACAAACAGAATATCTCAGGTGTTTCTGTTGTGATCTGAAAAAGAAAGAGTAAATTTGACATAATATAGCTCTTGAAGGTAAATGAAGCACTGTTTTTACTGACATAAATGTTCATTGCTAAATACTATTTTTTTCAGGTATGGCAACTGAAATGCCATGCGTCCAACACGATGCCACACGGGCGGTGAGCCGGCAAGTGCATCGTTTTACCTGGTGAACCCGGAAGGCGAAATTTTATATTACTGATTTCTTTTACACTATAGATTCTGATAAATAATAAAGGTATCACTGACCTCTGTTTGCCATAAAAGAACACCCGTCTAAGCATTTAGTCATTAGAAATGCATTAAAACTCTTTTTATGCGATATGATATGTTGCGGTGGATGGGCAAGTGTTCCGATGAAGTGCACTGTGCTCGAATGTTCTCTTAAACATAAGACTTTCTTGAAAATGCAAACGTCAGTGATAAACAAGAGACACATGCGGGTACTTTAGACTATATGTCATTTCCAAACTTATTCGTAACCAATGAAATAATCGCAGGTTTACTCACCGAATCGAGGTCTTTTGACATAAAAATGCCGCATCGGGAAGTGTTGCGCGCACCTGTTGATGAGGTACTTTACCACCCCTGATTTTGCATCTTTATGAAACTGTTCACAATAAACATGTTTCGTTGAAAGAAAGGAGACATTTAATATAGCAGCAATAAAATAAAAGTCCATAAAATAATAAATATAATAATAATATCGTTTTAGTCTTTAATTCTTTAATTAAACAAATTATGCTTTTGGCCGTCTACTTTAGTTTAAGAATTATACCTCGCAACAAATAAAGTTCCTTATTATTTCCCATGTTTAATTATATGATGAGAAGTAACGTAGTCCCATAGCAAAGGATTAAATGGCATATTCAAATTTAAAGGCACTGACATCAAGCTTTTGTTTAAAACCTGGTATTTCTTTATATTAGAATGCATTATGAATTGGTCATATGGGAGACTCCTCTTTCTAAATTCCAGTTTGTTTAGTTCTGCCAATTGTTTTCTCGTTTGTGGCAAACCCATTACTTTATCTGGGGACCAAATGCCCCTTTTCATGGAATTACACGCCACAACACGTGTATCATTGAAGGTTCCATGTTCACCGCCGTTTGAAAACATCTGCGGATGTCTCTAAATTGCTTTTTGTACTTTTAGCATGTGTAAATGCTGAGTTCTGCTCAACCCAGGGCTAGAGAGTGTAGACATTAGCATGCATTTCCACTACCGTCCAGTCCATGAACAGGCTCAATCAAACCGCGCCTGCAAACTCACCATCAGTTATATATATATATTCCTTTCTGGCTTACATCAATACTTCCAAATCATCACATGAACTCTGTTCACCTATTAAAATGATATTGCGACGTACTAATAATCGTATAAAGCTTACATAACGTAAAAGTACGCTCGAGAAGTTGACATTATGGCATTGTAGCGATGAATATTACCTCGGCCTATTCAACTGGATCTTTTAAAGCCAAAGCAGTTATATATGCATCAGTACAAAGCATTTTAGTGGATGGATATTGGTAGAATTACGTAGACCAATGCATCTTTTTGGTTCTGCCATACGTGGTAATTCCGATATGGCATACTGCAATGTTTAATTTATACATGATCTTATATTTACTATATCATGTTTTTGAGGTTGTTATTCTGAAAGACTAAATAGGCCTATTTATTGAATTTGACTTTCTGCTCTTAAATAAAAAGTTAAAATTACATGATATTGTTTCTTTATCTTGCTAAAGAGCTATTCTATGTATTTCTGAATAGAAATCTCTTGTCTGTGAGATAGACTTCTCACGTTTGTACGGTTGAAAAGAAGGTGCAGTCTGAAAACGGACGCAACTGCTTTGATGAATGGAAATCCAGGCTTAAGACTAGGTACTGTGATACGCCCAAATCAATATTTAACAATAAAACCAAAACAAATGCATTGCATCTCAGGTTCAATAACTACATGCACGGCTTAAAGAAAAGCCAAATAATTATACATAATATACGTTGTGATATTGATATATTGACAAAATCCCTGTGCATTATAAGCTGAGAATAGATCGCAGATAATACATATTATCGCATAGTGCGGCAATTTTCCTTTGATCTTTGCAGCATGTTATACATAGTAACACACATTATTACTACAAAACTGTGCTGATATCTTACAAAACTGTTGCGATATATAGCAACACGGAAATCTCTATGGAGTTTCATTAGAAAAAAAGTGTTCCGATATATATCAGCACAGTAAAACTGTTCCGATATATATCGGAACACTTTTTCTCTATTGAGGTCCTATCAAGGGAGTATAATTTTTTCCTTTCAAAGAAAAGATGATTTTAGCTCCAATTTACAGTTCACAGAGAAAGAATTGTCACAAACACCTACATTTATAAAGTAAAAGAATAAATAAACTAGAATATTTCAAAAACTTTATAGTTATTGCCAAATTCAGAAATACATGAAATATATGAAATTCTGAGATTTCTCAAATGTTTCTTTTTCTTTGATTTTTTTTACAAACAAAACAACAAGTTTTACAATATGTCTGGCCAATGAAATGCAAAGATTTAAAAACAATGCAGAAATTTGTTGGGTACTTTTATCTGGAGAGCACATTTTCTAAAACAGAAGTTTTAGTGTTTCAGTCTGCGAGGCGCAGAAAGGGAATCAAAATAGTAAAAATAATAATAAACAAATTTTAATGAAAATAATATATAAATTTTAATGATAAACTATGCGATAAAACAGTTATAATATGTAGTGCTCGTGTGTTACCAGGCTATATCAGAGCTAGGGGTACATCTCGTTATTTTTCTCTTCACATATCTGTCTCGGCCTACCGGCCTCGACGATATGTGCAGAGAAAAATACCCTCGATGTACCCCTAGCTCTGATATATCCTGGTAACACACTCTCACACATACTATAACTATTACGTACATACCCTGTAAAATGTAAGAACTGCAATGAAATATCCGGCTTACATCAGACTTTAAGTTAAATAAGCATAAATATGAATTCCTAATACTTTCAGTCATAACAAAGATACATTCACAAAAAGGCGGACTCTAAAATGTAGAAATAGTCCGTCCAAAAGTTCAGTGTCCACCATTTTTTAATAACGTAACGTGGCACAAGGCAGCATCGGCAGAAATGTTTCAATACGTCTGTAGATAGTCATGATGTTATGAGAATCTCTTCGTGTACGTGTCCGAGAGTTATTAATATATTACCTTAGAACAACCAACTGCCGCCTGGACTAATTATCACAAGAGTTACGTATTCTAATGTAGAGTACTCTTTCGCAAGGAAGGAATGTCGACAACGATGCATTTCTAATTTTATAAAGAATCTTTGTAAGAACTAGTCCATTTGTAGAAAAGTTACTTAAGTTAGGTATGACGTATATAAACACTTTAAACTATTGAGAACAGTTAAATTTCACTAGATAAACTGTTACTTGCATGCTTAATGTTTATTTGACACATACTTTCATGACGTTCATTTTGTAAGGGAGTATTTCATTACAATATGTTGGATACAAGAAAATTAATTGAGAGCGATAAAATTGGCAAGCCAAAATAGGAAAATGTAAATCTGTCATCTATAATTGGTCAACAATCTATGGAAAAGTTTAAATAATTAAAACCCTTCAAATACCAGAATTTATATAAAATGGCCCGAGTAGTCATCGCCTATGAACAAAACATAAGGTCTGAACAAAAACCCAAAACTACAGTGTCCAGTTAGGGCCATCGCCGAATAATGTGAGCTCAAAACAATGCTACTACAATGTTAAAAAGTCGGAATAACGAAAATATAATGTTGAAAAGTCGGAACCACGATGATTAAAACACGACACTACAATAGTGAAAAGCCAAAACAAAGAAACTACAAGTATCGTTATTTCGCCTTTTCAATATCGTAGTAGTGTTGTTTCGAGCTCACAATATGCGGCGGTGGCCCTAACGGGACACCGTAAAAAGCAAATGAAAAACGTTCGTTCTGTTTACGTTTAATGTAACATTTAACAGTTTTAGCATCTAGCAATTACTCATAGTTGCCATGTTTGTAATGTTAGCAAAAAAGACTCATTATCGAATATGTTTTTATTGTCTGTCTATGCATGCAAGTATAACCTCGTCTGGAGAGCTAAAACCTTTTTATAAAAGATATTGTGTTCAACTAGAAACATTGCTAAATAAATTAACCTGTTCACAGCAACAGCCACTTTACAACAAATAAATGTAGTTTGCCCGCGGTGCTTGTAAGAGGATGTCCTATATTCGAAATCAGGTTTTCCAACTACTCTACAAAGAATCGACATATTTCCAAAGTGTCTAGTTCGTGATAATGTTATATAAAACAAATGTTGCAAGTTAGGACACATAGGATTTTTTTTCAGATTCGTCTACATATTGGTTTATATCACATTTACGTAGAAGATTACATGAGGGTGTTTCCGCCAGAACAGATAAAGATTGTTCGCGTTGAAGATTACGCACGAAATATATCTGGTACATGTAAAGAACTGTTCAACTTTCTGGATATTGGTATGATAACTTGAGTTAACATTTCTGCATCTAACACTACAGGTGTAAAATACGGCACTATCGTTTGATGTTATGTATTTTAAAAAAACCGAGAACTCGGTTTCAAATGAAACTTACATACACAGATACACGGGTGCGCGCATGCATGCGTACGTGATGTATGTGGAATAATATACATGTGTACTGTATTAGATAATATATGATAAAACAATTTTTGACTGTGCAATTTGACTATTATTAACTTTGAAATAATTTTCATATTTCACAGGTGTTCCTACGGTAGAGGTCATGCAAACTGTTATAGAACAGGATATAGCAAACGCAAATACCAAAACACGACATAGTATTGGGAAAATGTTGCCAAGGACACAGACAATTTTATATGACTTTTATAAGCCATATAATGAGCGTCTCGTTGATCTGCTAGGTGATAGATACAATTATAATTAAACATGGTTCTAAGGAATCAAATCAAGTATTTTTACGATAAACGATGTCATAATATACGGACGATGACGCCATCTGGTATCTGCATATGCTATATTTATGGTTGTATCTGAAAGTATTTTCTACATCGCCTTTAACGTCAATTGCCGAGTTACCGCGTAAACAGTTAACCGAGAGCCGGATATTCCTATCTGAACTTAAAGCCAGTGACAGAAGCCTTTTCTTGCGTACTTAATTCATGAAATAATTTCAAAAATAAAATCGAACAAACGACTTTCTTCTTAGAACTATTTTTAACGTATTTAAGGAAAATCAACTCCCGTATACAGGAAAGTCGTCATAACGTTTCAAAGACAAATAACAACGTTTAGTTCCGTTTTTTTATCGCTTGCAACGTTACATTAGGTTTTTAAAATACACTTATGTTTTTCTTTTTTTATTATAAGAAACAAAGAGAAATGTCAAGGTATTGAATTTTCGTTCCGTTTTATAAAAAATCTATAAATTACTACACAAATCTACTACTATATGTACATGTAAAATAGCCTTTTTTTAAAATGTTTTCATCAATCCCGTTCAAAGTACAACCTGAGGATTAAATGCAAGGATTCACTAAAGTCCTCATAATGACACAGTCTTTAAAGTACTGAAGATCATAAAAATGTTCTGCTTACATTATAATTCTGCTTATGTATTATTTAAACAAGTGATCTTGTGTAAGAAAACAATGTCCAGAACGCAAAGTGATGCTTGAAACTCAGCGCGTCTCAAAGAAAGGTATCGTGATTTAAAAAAAAAGCATAAATTCAAAATGCTATTTCATCAAAACTATTTAAAATTACTGTAAAATCGTTTGTATTTACTAGAATGAAATGTCACGCAAACGCACATACTTATTTTCACAGCTTCAATTTCAACAAGAAGTATCTTTTAAAAAGTTATACGACCGCATTAGCCAATGCCGAAGAAGCAGGAATGATCGTAAAGTGATTTGAAATGTATTAATGTATTCTCAGAATTGATCTGTCAGAGCTGGCAGGTTTGTAGTGGCTATATAACAATAAGAAAAAATGTTCTTTCTTTCATATTTATAAATTTCAGCTACTTCAGACCAAATTGATACTCTTCTTAGATTTGCACTTAGCCGTAGACCTATTTTACACAAGATATCTATATATGTGCATCAAGAAAACAAAAAGAAAAAGGGGTGTTGAATAGTATGCATTGAAATACAAGTCAATTGAAGTCAGGTACCTTCATATTGCGGCATTTCATAAAATGGTCCGCAGAATAAACACCCTACTTTCGTTTTCAAGTAAACAACTAGTAAACATGCGAATATAAGCATGAAACGTGTCTTATCCAAATGTAAAATACAATTCACAAGTGAAATAATGTCTATTTGGCTCAGGATCTATTTGGTATATGACTTGAATTAAGGGACTCTTATTCGCAACGAAAGCACATTTTCTACCGAATTTTAGTGCTATATAACCTACTTGATTTCGCTACCGATGGGATTCAGGTTTATGACGTAGGCTATCCCACAGGAATCTTTGCAACGGATTATACTGTCAAACAAAACAGCTCAGAGCACCTGCACATCCACAAGAAACTATTATCAATACCTTTCAAAAGCTTGTGAAATTTTTTATCCACCAATCAAAATGTACAGTTTTAATCAGCTGTGTTTTTTACCTTTACCCCAGATATTTACTGGAAGTAAAGGTAATAACTATACCGGCCTTTCGTCGGAAAATCGGAGTCGCTATCGCTGTATGATTCATTATCATGTACAACCATTACAAGTACCTGTCAATTTGAGCGCAAAATATGGGAACATTTGTCCTACACAAGATATCAAAGTAATTCTACATATTTTAATTGATAAGTGAAATGACAAAGGCAAACAATTTATATGAGCATAATAATAAACCCCTAGTTAGCTTTGTGGTCATTCTTTACTTTTCAAGTTAAAAAATCTAATTATCAATCTCTGGCCATTTTCTATAGGAACAAATATTTGAATCTTTCATAACAAATAAACAGTTAATCAAGAATGCATGCACAGTTACAACAATATTGACCCTAAGTTCTTGGTTTGACTTACTTTTCAGACCGATTCTATAACTCTTTGGTAATATCTGTCCAATATTGATGTTATAGACAGTCAGTTCTATGGCAATGGATACATTTCTATTTTGGTATGAAATCTGTCAAACATTTAGAACTTCAATATTTGCTTCGAGACTGGTAATAATGCTTTGATATATCTGTTGCAGGATGGTAGCCAGTAAGAACACCCTGTCAATGTAGTGATGGCCTTACCTCCTAAGTTACATTTGAACAGTGCAGAGTGGTTGGCTGGAAACCAGAAATACTCGTACCAGAACTGGCGGAAATGTCTGTCAGTTCAACAAGGTAAGAACGTATTTCTCATTTAGGTTGATGATGAACTTTGTTTGCTGTCAAAGATATTCTAGAAATAAGTTGAAAACAGTTCAGTTTGTGTAAAATTAAAGATTTGTGTTTTATCTTTGCTAATTATATTGTTAAAGTTTTTCATTACAAGTTTAGTCAAAATTAACTTCATGCTTCTTTCCTGAAATAAGTCCTGAAACTAGATGACAAAAAAAATGATATAGTTGTATTTGGTTAAGACAGCTTCAGGTTCTCAACTAGTTAAAAAAAATACAGTTCATATAATGTTGTGTAACTTAACATACATCAAGAAAACAAAGTCAGTTATGAGCAGTCGTGGCTTCAGAATAAATCATTAAAAATATTAAATCTTTCAAGGCAAGGTTCTGTAAGTGATATGTTGGGCCGGCTGGTTGCAAATAAAGAAACAACAAAAAATGTCATGTGTCTGTATAAAGAGACTATCTTGTATTTTCAGCAGCGCAGCAGACCACACCAACAGCAGAGAAGAAGGAAGAAATTACTGAGAAATAATCAGAAAAAGTTAAATGTGTTGAGAAGACTGAAGCTCGGGCTCGTTATCTTGAGGAGAAATATGCCACTAGGTGGCGTACCAAGATGTGGAAGGTTCCCGGTGTTCCATTGAAGCTGACACAAACAACTTGGCTGCAGCAGGCTATATTCTCACCATCGTCCCAGTCAGCAAGCAGGGCACTAGACAACGTTTTGGGACAGGTACCCATACCCTCAGGAAGGGGAATTTTTCGACGTTTTAAGACAAAAAGAGGAAGATTTTAGCCATATATATGTTACTACTTTTCACACTTATCAATACTGTTTTCAATCATTTCTAACTAATGTAACTATATTGCAGCAGTAACCTTCCTTAGAGTAACTAAATATAACTTGAAAGAGAGTTCATATTTAGTTGTATCAAACAACCTGTTATCAGGGGAAATTTCTTCTGTGAAAGGGGAAAAAAACATATTATTTTATGAGGGGAATGGGGCCCATATACGGCCCCAAAAACGGCCAAACGAGTGCCCTGGCAAGACAGACAGCCACCAAGGTGATTGAGTACATAGCACAGGTTCCATCTAGGAAGAAAGAAATTGTGGACATGCTCACAGGGTAATGATATATGCTATTTCCATACAAAGACAAAGAAACACTGCTTTAACCATTGTCAATCTTTCCTCATAATCTGTGTTCAGAGTATGGTAGAAGTGTTGTATTGCCTTGCATTATTATCTTAAAATGTAAAATTCCTCTTTTGCAATTTCTCTAATTTGTTCAGTTTTTGCAAATGATCATTCAGGAGATAAAGAGTTTTCCAGTCCAAATATTGCAGGTTTAATGTTCAGCCTATGTACTAAATCAAATACAGAGTTAAGGTTCTTTTCTCACTTTAAAATTAGAATTGTTTCATTCTGCAGGTGTTTGGATCAGGCGGGCAAGGCTGGAGAATGTGCCCAGGAGCTCCTATCCCTCTATGGTAGGATTGTACAACCAACCCACTGGAAACATTACCTTGCTATCAAGGCGGCGTTACTCAAACTTGGAGATCTGATCATCAAGGTAAGTGTTTGTACTAAAAGTTGTTTAATGAGTAAACTCCTTTTACAGCAGTATATCAGTAATTTTCAAAAAATTAGTGTAACTTCAAGTATTTCTTGATTTGGTACCTGTACAAGGAATTGCATAGTAATTTCAGCTTTACAATGTGAATTACAGGTAGAAAGCATATGACTTTAAACATGCTTTAATTAAATTGTCATAGAGAGGCCTCACACGCCCTAGTACCATACTGGCAACCTTTGGATATGTTTCTGCTTTCGAGGCTTTCGTCCTATAAAAGTTTTAACTAAAATGTTTCTAAAAAGTTGAAAGCTGCTTTTATAGAAAGTATTTTTAACAATGTGTTTTGGAAATTGAGGTTTAACATTTACATGTATGTTAGTATTTTTACAATGTACTGGTTTCGAAGCAGTTTCCATCGGCTAGTAGTATCTGTCAATGCGTTATTTTACGTTTCGTGACGTTCTTCACAATGAAGTCGAGATTGTTTTCATAACACTACCCTGCAATCCAGAGCTCTGTTAAATTTCAGCAACAAAGGGTAAAAACTTTCCAAGAAAACTCGAATTGTTCATTCCATAATTGTTTTGTTTACATTCCGCACATGGGGGATTTCGCGTGCAACTAATGCGCATCCGCAAAGAACCTCCGTAATCCCCAATTAAGTTGAAAGTTCCTCCTTTTGGCAGTCGAAACCAGATGATTTACCAAAAATACATAATAAAGATAAAAATGAGTCATTTTTGTGCACCGCCAATAATTTCTTTTTCACAATTAAGAGCAAAAACCAAACAGGTTACGCCTGCCAGAGTTTCTTATCCAAGGGGGTAACATACTATGTGCTATACAAAGTAACGGTTGTATCCCTTACGTAGTATATGTGTATATATACTAAATAAGATATATAAATTGTCGCTATGATGTCAACTGGCCGATTAGCTCAATCGGTAGAATATCGGCTTCACAAGCATGAGATCGCGAGTTCGAGTCTCAGGTTTTGCCTTTTTTTTACCTCCTATTTTCAACAAACCTAATTTAACACCTGAACCTTCAAACTTCTTAAAATTGTATTAATTAGTTTCACCAGAAAGATTAAAAAAACGCGGATGGTGCTTTTCTAGTCGTATTCACTGTAAAAAATGTACATAAATATTAAAACAAAAATTGATGACGGAAACTGCTTCTGTAGTCAACCGATTCAGCTCTATCTTTTCACCCCTTTTGGAGCCCCTCTGTGTGTTATCACGTGCGCTAGTCACTATTGATATTTATGTTTTCGAAAAGCAGAAGAGCTAAGGTGTTCTCTTTGGGAGCATTTTACGGAACTGAAACGTTCAAGAAAAAAGATATTTTAAAAACCTTCGTTTTATGACGGAAACTGCTTCGAAACCAGTATGGTACCTTTGATCAGTGTCTTTAAAAATGGATGAAAATACATGTACCATCTAAACCTTGGAATGCTGATGTTTATTACATTTTTTTCAGTAAATTATTGAAATATTAGAGTGAAATATATCTGATATTTCACAGTGAAAGATACCAAAATATATTTTTATGCCCCCGAAGGGAGGCATATTAGTTTTCAACTGTCCGTCCGTTCGTTCGTTCGATAGTTAGTTAGTTCGTTAGTCACAACGTTAACTTTTTGCATGAAGGCACTTTACTCGCGAACCACTGCACCCAGGACCTTCAAACTTCACGTGCTGATAGTACTTATTGAGTACACCACCCCTAATTACTTTGGGGTCACCAGGTCAAAGGTCAAGGTCACAGGGGACAACGTTAACTTTTTGCATGAAGGCACTTTACTCGCGAACCACTGCATCCAGGACCTTCAAACTTCACATGCTGATAGTACTTATTGAGTACACCATCCTTACTGACTTTGGGGTCACCAGGTCAAAGGTCAAGGTCACAGGGGCCAACGTTAACTTTTTGCATGAAGGCACTTTACTCGCGAACCACTGCACCCAGGACCTTCAAACTTCACATGCTGATAGTACTTATTGAGTACACCACTCCTAATTACTTTGGGGTCACCAGGTCAAAGGTCAATGTCACTGGGGCCAATGTTAACTTTTTGCATGAAGGCACTTTACTCGCGAACCACTGCACCCAGGACCTTCAAACTTGACCTGCTGATAGTACTTTATGAGTACACCACCCTTACTGACTTTGGGGTCACCAGGTCGAAGGTCAAGGTCACAGGGGCCAACATTAACTTTTTGCATGAATGCACTTTACTCGCGAACTACTGCACTCAGGACCTTCAAACTTTACATGCTGATAGTACTTTATGAGTACACCAACCCTCCTGTCTTTTGGGTCACCAGGTCAAAGGTCGAGGTCACAGGGGCCAACGTTAACTTTTTGCATGAAGGCACTTTACATGCGAACCACTTCACCCAGGACCTTCAAACTTCACATGCTGATAGTACTTATTACACCACCCCTACTGACTTTGGGGTCACCAGGTCAAAGGTCAAGGTGCTGCGGGGGCATTTGTCACCATTAGTGACAGCTCTTGTTCACTGGTAAGAAACTATAAAATGGGTAAATTTAGTCAAAACATGAAATAAACAGCAAATTTGTTTCACATGTACGGTACACCATATCTTACATTTTTACTTGTTGTTATGCCACTTGTGAAAATAATGTATGTTGGTGTTCACTTGTGAAAGATATTTCAATCTTACACTGAAACAGGCATATGTCTTACATTTATTTGTAGGAGGAGAAACTACAGTACCTTGAGGAGACAACACTGAGTTCTGATCTGGCACAAGGTTTTGCTCTAAAATCTCTCACATGTAAGTTGTATGGTATAGAATTTCCCAGTCTAGGCACTGGATATGTCTGAGATGCTCTGAGTGTCTCCCATCTAACTAAGAGACCAGTACTGGTTCTTCCCAGGAAAAACGGATTTGTGTGTATGGGTGTTATACACTAGGCACGTTAAAGAATCAGACTGTCTATTTGCAAAGGGCTGGGCTAAGTTAGCTGGACAGGCCTGTATCTAAAAGGATTTCTCTTTCTCTCAGTTTTAGGAGCTTTGTCTCACTTTGTCCCTCTGGATAGATCGCTCTGTGTCTGTACCAGCAGAGGATGAATTTCGCACCCTGTGTGGCTGCCTTTGCGCTATGTAAAGCGCCTTTGAAGTGTTTATCATGAAAAGGGCGCTATATAAATTTTGTATAATAAATAATATTAGTAGTTACATGCAGAGTAAGCAGTAGTACAAATAAAGTAGTAGAGATTTAGGTTCTATGCATGAATAAGTTTTTATATATTATAAAATGGAAATAGATACAAAGTTCTGTGCAGGAAGAGTTGATTTATATTTTGCTCTTACAGAGTTACTGTCCCTGTTTGTTCAACAAAAGGAGATAAAGCAGAACTACAAGAATAGACTGGTTGGTTACGTCCTTAATGGATATCTCTCACTGAAGAAACTTCTGTGCCAGAGAACTAAATTGATAGATGAGACACAGGATAAACTGTTAGAGCTTTTGGAGGAGCTTACTACAGGTATGTTCTTACAGGTCTATCTTTGCAATATAGATGAGGTTATGGAAGAGTTCAGGGAATCATTTTTTTTGTGAATGAAAGTTTACATGTCTGACTGTGTCACAGTTCTTAGTCTTAATGTGTTCTGATGTGGGTAAATGTGATATTAATGTTAGGGAAGGCAGTATTTCATTATTTTGATAATTGGTTAATGGTAAATTCTGAGAGGTTAACCAAATGTGTTAAGTTTATTTCCGTATTGAACAATGAACCATTTAGTTGTTTATATCTGAAGATTATAGAATAATCAGTATAAAATTGTTCCTTTGATTTTAATTCTACAATAGCATAGTGAGTGGTGGGGGCATATAGATTTGCTCTTGTCCGTCCGTCTGTCCTTCAGAGAATGTGTCGCGCCTAGCTCCAAAAGAATTTGACATAGAGTCACAAAACTTTACAGGAATGTTGGTCAGCATGTGTAGTTGTGCACCTGGGATTTAGCGTACGGATTCATTCAGTCGTGTAGGAGTTATGGCCCCTGACTTTGTAAAAATTGGTCATTTTAATGTTGTGTCGTGTGTAGCTCTAAAAGTATTTGACCTAGAGTCACCAAAGTTTACAGGAATGTTGGTCAGCATATGCAGTTCTGCACCTGGGGTTTTGTGCCCGGATTCATTCAGTCATGTAGGAGTTATGGCCACTGACTTAATTAAAGATTGGTCATTTTAATGTTGTATAGGGCGTAGCTCCAAAAGTATGTGACCTAGAGTCACCAAAGTTTACAGGAATGTTGGTCAGCATGTGCAGTTGTGCACCTGGGGTTTTGTGTCCGGATTCATTCAGTATTGTAGCAGTTATGGCCCCTGACCTAGGAAAAAATTGTCATTTTAATGTTTTGTCGCGCTTAGCTCCAAAAGTATTTGACGTAGAGTCACAAAACTTTACAGGAATGTTGTATCTTAAAAATTGTTTAACCTGAGTCATTAAACCATGTTACAGTGGCAGGAGTGGGGGGCACCTGTGTCTTATGGACACACATCTAGTTTGTAAGAAGTGATAGTGTTATTCTGTTTAACAGTTGAAGGAAACCGTTAATATTATTATGTAATTAACAGATCAGAGATCTCTGGTTATATGTACCCAATAATGTTGTAGTAATGTTTACAACAGGTACAGAGTCTGAGACGAAGTACTTTAAGTGTACTAATATTAGCGCAGCTAAAGTTTAGCGCAAACGCCTTGAATTGAGTAGTTTCGACTTATTAGCGCGTAATTGTATTAGCACAGTATCACCAGCACTAAAATGGCCAGTTGTTGGCTGAATGGTATTCGTAATGAAATCGACCAGGCACGCACATAAAAATGCATACGTGTACAGTATGACATAAAATCTACATTCGTTTAGATTAGTGTTAGTCTGTATACTGTAAATTTAGCGCTAGACATGAATTAGCGCATGCCCGATCCGGCTAATAGCGCGAAAATTAGTACTCTGCTAATATTAATACACTTACAGTAATTCTTGCAAGTGCGTGTACAGACTATACAGAAATATCCACTAGATGACAAAGTGTCACCTGTCTTCATATTTGAGCGACTGTGTAGCATCATTTTCCCAGTTAGTACATCACAAGTACATACCATTATAAATGCTGGAGACTAAATCGTATACACGTAAAAGCTGCCAGTCAGTAGTCAGAATCTTTCCCCAAGGTCCATGGACTTCACGTTTTGGTTTTGTCCAGAAAAATTTAGAGTTTCACTAATGACTGGTTAGTTTCACAAACTATGGACTGGCAATTTATGTAGGGAGTCATGTAGTAATATAGACTGTTACTAGCTAAAATACTGTGCAATCATTGTAATAAGTTGTGGTTTCAGTTTATGGCAACATGAATTTGTGGATATTAAAATAAAGAAAAAATATGGGAATTCTTATTTCTTTTGGGGCATCTTATTTCATGGATTGATACTACCATGCAGTGTAACATGATACAAGATAAAACCCAGTTCACCACTGTTGCAAAGTTATATATAATACAAGAAGGAGTACTGTGCTGTAAAAATACCCCAAATTCCATTGTCAGTAGTTCTCAGAAACAATATCTTGGTACAGAAGTGTAGAAAACTACCTTGTCTTTAGGTATGTGTAAAAGTTCTTTCTCTTTACAGAAGGAGAATGATGTTGGTGATTTCTTCATGATCCTAGAGAAAGACCCGCAGCAAGAGGAGAATGCTGGGAAATCCATACAGCTCGAGCGAAGCTGGGCTCGGACCTCTCATGAGGGATGTGAAAAACAAAATATGTCAAGGTATGTCTTTTGTGCACATTGCAGATTTTTTGTTATGATCTTTTTGATGTATTTAATACATGAATACAGAGAAAGTTACTGTTTTTATTAGTTCACATATAAAATGTGTGACAGTTGATTTTAGTAAACTGTTTCCCGTTTATCAGAAATATAAGTTGCGAGTGAAACATGTAATATTAAAATTGACATGTAAATTGTTATTGAAACCTGCTTGAAGGCAGATATGAAATGAATTTTTCTGAGATCACTCTATACAGAGAAGCTTATGACCTTCCCCTTGCAGATTGTGAGTTGGTTGCTCTCCTGGAAGATGACTCTGGTATGGAGGTAGGCAAAATGTGTCACTTCATAAAATTCCAATCCAGACATATTTCATAATTATTTAGTGTGTGAATATCAAAAGTCATGTGGAAATGATGATTTCTTATAACTAAAATTATATTTCTGAAAAACTGCATGTGAAATCTCCATATTGAAATAACCAATATTGTAAGTACAGACTGAACATCTAATATTTTATCAACATAGTCATCATTTCAAAATTTTTGTGAATTTCACAAATGGAAAATAGGCATAGATGTTTTGACTGAATATTTACAGTAAATCTTATACAACAAACATTTCAGTTACTTGTGAACAAGAAGATCATAAGCCTTGATTTACCTGTGAAAGATGTTTACAGGAAAGAATGGACACTGGAACATGAAGAGGTAAATGTTGAAGTTGGTCTTATAACTCTTTCTAGACACACTTTTTCAGATTGAGGAGACATGTCATTGCCCATCCTTGCATCCAGATGGTCTTCATGTGTTCTAACTTCCTAATGCCTAAATACTCATTTAGTATAAGGGAGAAGAGTTTAAGCTCCAATTGTCACATTAGAAAGTCATATATTTCTGCCTAGGTGCCTTTCTGTGCCTGGTATAGTACATGTGGGAGCACCTGGAATCTTCTTTCACCATTAAAGCTGGAAAGTTATCCTCTGATCTGTGTCAGTATTACTTAAAACAAAAACAAAACACTGATGATTTCCCATTGTATACCATGTAGTTACAGATAAAAATTTAATTTTATTTTGGTACTCATCTCCAGTGAACTCCTTTCTTGTACCCTTGATTCTTACCTTTCAAATGTTACTCCTGTCTTTTTTGGAAAATACCTTTTATATGTCTAACAGAGGTTGATCTCAAACCCATATGAAAATGTTTTATCTTTTTGACTACCAATTTAAAATAGCATTAAATTTTATGCTCAAAACAATAGAACAGTCTTATTTGTCATGGTTAACAGGGAGCGCCAATGCAGATTATCTACCATATGAGAGGACTGTTGGGGGATGCTACAGAGGACATAGTTAACTCCCTTGATACAAACACACTGGAAGATATAGACAAAGAGGAAGTGTACAGAATGGCCAATGTGCTCGCTACATGTGGTGGTCTTAAGGTGATGCTGGACAGGTAAAATACAGAAGTTACTTCTACATGTTAATTTCATATACTGTCACTTCCCATTACTTTCCCAAATTAAGATATTTTGGTGAGGATTTTATTTTTGCAGTTTTTGCTGACTGTGGGTATAGGGGAAAACATGTATTTGTGGAAATGCTTTGTTATAAATAGTTGGCCATATACTGCTAACATTCTACCAGGAGCACCAATTCCAGCAATACTGAAGAATTGAATAAAAATCGATACTATTATCTTCCCTTGTTTATTAAGATCAACGCTATACACAGTTATCTCTCTTTCACTATCTAAGCTCAATAAACAGATCAATATCGGATTATTTAGAAAGGAGAGCAGACGACATGCTTCAGCTATTTCGCTTAACACCTACGGGAGGTGCCGAACAGAAAGACCTGTAAAAACCTGAGAATAGAGAATTCATTTTATACCAATAGATTTATGTTACATTATTCTTTTATTTGGCATCAGTATATGCAATATGATCTTTATTATCATAGCAATGCTCAGGTGAGTTATTCTGATCGCTTGATGTCCGGCGTTCGTCAACATTTAGCTTGTGTATGCAATAGACGCTGTATTTTTCAACTGATCTTCATGACATTTGGTCAGAATGATTACCTTGATGAAATCTAGGCTGAGTTTGAAAATGGGTCATCTGGGATCAAAAACTAGGTCACTAGGTCAAATCAAGGAAAAACCTTGTGTATGCGATAAAAGATATAGTTTTCAATTGATCTTCATGAATTATGGTCAGAATGATTACGTTGATGAAGTCTAGGACAAGTTTGAAAATGGGTCATCTGGGGTCAAAAACTAGGTCACTAGGTCAACTCGAAGAAAAACCCTGTGTATGCGATAGAAGCTGTATTCTTCAATTGATTTTCATAAAATTTGACCAGAATGATTGCCTTGATGAAATCTATGTCAAATTTGAATATTAGTCATCTGGCATCAAAAACTAGGTCACTAGGTCATATCAAATAAAATACTTGTTTAACTCAAGAGATCACATTCTTGGTCCAATTCTAATGAAAATTCTCCAGAATATTTGTTTCCATGAAATCCCTAGGTCAAACATGTTTACACTGGTATGGTGTGTTTCTCAATAGAGCAACCATCTTGGCTCTCTTGTTTCCTTTGCATTAAGAAACTAAATCATAAAAAGTATAAATCAAAATCATATATGTTAGGCGAATCAAATCAGGTAGTGTAACATATATGTACATCACGTAGCGTAAGATACATGTATACGAAACATAGTACTATAATCTTGAAAAAAAGGAGAAAATAATAGAAAGCAGGAAAAGTTTATAATCTGACCTGCTATTTCATTTTCAGAGGTCATACTCTAATGTGAGTCTGTTGCGTACTTTTATTTCATTCAATAGATTTTTTGATGATTTCAAATTTAATGAATTAGATTTAACTTGACAAATGTAATTTACGTAAATAATAAACATTTGAAAAGCTAATTGTCAAACACGAATGAGAATAAACAGAAACAACAAACTAACAAATACACAGTGTATATGACAACAACGCCTGTTATTAAGTCATTAATAGGAAGTGTGACCTGTTTGCCTTCGAGCCAGTCATGAAGGGTAAAGTAGGTGCGAATTATGATTGACTGATTTAATAGATGTTAGATTGTTAAAACAAGCGTTTATCTCAGCATTGAAAAAAAGTTCAGCAAAAATTTATTCATTTTAAGGGAAATGAAGCTGTCGCACCGATATTTTCGAAACGCAGGAAAATGCCAATGTTACATGATTGATTCTTTAATACTTGCTCTGTTTAATGTTACTCTTTACCAGCTCAATCAGTTTTTCCTTTTATGTAGTGGGAAGAAAATAATAATCGTTATCATCATTATTAATATTATGTTATATTAAATGTATAAGGATTTTTCTTTTCTTTTAGCGCGTTCTATACCCGCTTGAGATTAGCTCTGGGTACATCTCGTATACTAAATCACTTTCACATTATCCTGAACTAAACAGTAATTAATACAGATTATGTATCTGACAACGTTTGTATTCTATTTTGATAATATATTTGAGAATTCGGCTGTTAATATAGACGCAGTGCTTTCACTGCTATCACCGAGATGATTCTTATCTGTGTAATAAATTACATGAGACCCCGGGTCCCTAATAAAAAGATGTTAACAAGCAATAAACTTGCAGAAAAGGTGTTGATTGGTAATAAAGTTCTTTGCTTTCTATGGCAGTAGGAGATGCCCTGAAAACAATTTACTCAAAATAACGCATCATTATATAAATTCATAATCCATAATGCGTAGCAAAGTTGCTAATCAAGTAACTATCTACTTGCAAAGTGCATTATGTCTTATAAGATATTATCTTTTTTATTTATTTATTAACATGAAAGGTCAACATCTTTCCCTGTGGCATTTTTAGCTCACCTGAGCCAAAGGCTCAGGGTAAGCTATTGTGATCACTCACCGTCCGGCGTCCATCCGTAAACTTTTACTTTAAATGACATCTCCTCATAAACCGCTAGGCCAAACTTCACAGGAATGTTCCTTGGGTGAAGCTATACAAAAATTGTTCAAGTAATTGAATTCCATGCAGAACTCTGGTTGCCATGGCAACCGAAAGGAAAAACTTAAAAAAATCTTCTTCTCAAAAACCAGAAGCCCTAGAGCTTATATATTTGGTGTGAAGCATTGCCTAGTGGACCTCTACCAAGTTTGTTCAAATCATGACTGCCCCGCCTGAGGGGTCATATGATTTTACATAGGAAAATATTAAAAAATCTTCTTCTCAAAAACCAGAAGCCCTAGAGCTTAGATATTTGACATGTAGCATTGCCTAGTGGACCTCTACTAAAGTGGTTCAAATCATGACTCCGGGGTCAAAATTGACCCCGCCCCAGTGGTCACTTGATTTTACATAGATATCTATAGGAAAATATTCAAAATTTAAAAATAAATAAACCAGAAGGCCTAGAGCTTAGATGTTTGACATGTAGCATTGCCTAGTGGACCTCTACACAATTTATTCAAATCTTGATCCCCGGGGTCAAAGTTGACTCCGCCCCAGGGGTCACTTGATTTTACATAGGAAAATCTTCAAAATTTTTCTAAAAATAAACCAGAAGGCCTAGAGCTTAGATTTTAACATGTAGCATTGCCTAGTGGACCTCTACAAAAAAAATTCAAATCATGACCCCCGGGGTCAAAATTGACCCCGCCACAGGGGTCACTTGATTTTACATAGATTTCTGTAGGAAAATCTTCAAAGTTTAAAAAAAAATAAACCAGAAGGCCTAGAGCTTAGATGTTTTACATGTAGCATTGCTTAGTGGACCTGTACAAAATTTGTTCAAATCATGACCCCCGGGGTCAAAATTGACTCCGCCCCAGGGGTCACTTGATTTTACATAGGACAGGGTTCCCACATTTTTTCGTCTATGAAATTTAAGGACTTTTCCAGGACTTTTCCAGGACCTTGTTGCGATTTTCAAGGACCTCTGTACGACATATCGGGTTGTACGTTCCCGTCAATTTTTCTAGATTCAGTGTAAAAATATAAGAACAAGAGGGCCATGATGGCCCGATATTGCTTAAAAATTTCTACTTATTAAATAAATACAGGCTCTGCACTCTGCAAATTTTCTTTTTTTTTTTTTTTTTTTCGTCGCTTTGGTCGCTATTTTGTTTCCTTACTGTCCTGAAGTTTTGTTTCTCAAGGAAACTATGAATCATTTACTTGTCTAGCATGTTGTGAAGAATTAATCAACTCCTTCATAATAACTACACCTCTGGTGCCACCTACATTATTTATATAATCTTTGATACACTTCTAGCAATAAAATTATTTTCAGTCAAGTTGTTGTTTGATCACTGAATTCAAGCGTGTCACTAATCACGATTTTCACAATTGTTCTCAAAATAATCGGAATTTCACAGGGCTACTTAAAAATCGACACAAAAATGACCGAAAGCCTAAAATTACTGTTTAAAAATTCAAGCATAGCTACCTATATAGGCCCATCAACCACAAAAACATCGGTATTTTCGAAAAAGGTAATTGAAATGACATCCATGTCCGCAATTTTGAATCATGAATTACTTCCCTTAGCAAAATGGGATAATTCCCGGTATTTTCCCGTACCTTTACCGTTTTCTCGCCAAATTCCCGGTATTTTCACGGCCGGGAGTCAATTTTTGAAATTCACGGACTTTTCCCGTTTTCCCGGAATCTTCAAAAACTTTCTAAAAATAAACCAGAAGGCCTAGAGTTTAGATTTTAACATAAAGCATTGCCTAGTGGACCTCTACAAATTTGTTAAAATCATGACCCCCGGGGTCAAAACTGACCCCACCCCAGGGGTCACTTGATTTTACATAGGAAAACCTTCAAAAATTTCTAAAAATAAACCTGAAGGCCTAGATCTTAGATATTTGACATGTAGCATTGCCTAGTAGACTTCTACAAAATTTGTTCAAATCATGACCCCGGGGTAAAATTGGCCCCGCCCCAGGGGTTACTTGATTGTACTTCGGAAAATCTTCCAAAATATTTCTAAAATCATCAGTTTGTCATTTGAAGCATGTAGCTCATATTATTCAGGTGAGCGATCCAGGGTCATCATGACCCTCTTGTCTTACAGAAAGTGGGAAAATTATAAAAAAAAAATATTATTCCTTTAGTTCCTCCAACACAAAACATCAAATATCATTATAAATCATTCCGGCACTGTCATTGTCACTTCTATAATTATCCACAATCTCACAGAATTGGGGAAAAAAATACTTTCTTTGCTTGGGATTACCTCCTTTTACTGCAGGTAGATTTATAGAAAAAAAAGCCGTTAGAAATTTTTGTCAAGGCTTCATTTCAAAATTCTAGTTCAGATTTCAATGATAGTAGGAAGTGCTTGGTATAAAGCCTTGTTGTGCATATCATTGGCACGTCCGCTCGAAATATTGTTTGCGGAGTTATTACTCCTAAAATCATTTTTGAATAAAATGAGTAGCAACCTAGGTATGGGTCCTGCCGCTAAACAATTTTTCACTGATATATGATCCTTGATTTTTACACTAAAGTTCACATAATACCGTTAAAAATTTTCACATAACACCGTTAATAAATTTCATAGTATTCAGTTACATAGTTTACATTATTTATTTTACATCATTTTTTAGAAACTTAATGTAAATGTAAACTGTCATTTTTATACATTTCATTCCGCTATAATTGTGAAAAGGTAAATAGTTATACATAATCAGTTTCACATAAAAGTAATGCTCTGGCCATTCTAAAAATCATATTCTGTAATATAAAGAATAATCATCAGACTATATATAAAGGTTACAGTGTCAATAATAGTAAATATAGGCAAGTTGGCGAGCGTAGCTAGCGGAAAAAAAAAGAATGGACATTCAAGGATATTTTGATATAATGAAAAATGGAAGCTTTGCCGAAAAGGGAGTGCGATCGCACCCTTGCAGTATATGTTTCTTTGTTGTAAGTTAACATTAACTTCCCGGTTTTATTTTCTCAGCAAGGGAGAAAAATCGTTTTTGAAATATCTCTCAAGCATAATTATAGATTGACGAGCACTTTAATGTATAAAAGACTGTTGAGAAAATAATGTAAAAAAAGAGGATAATTTGTTTAGTATTGTGCACTTTAAGCACATAACTGTAGTCACTGAAAATTAAATGCACGGCTTCTACCAGTTTCATCCACAAAGGGATACAGATTTTGATAGTTTAAAAATCTCAACACTAGCTTAAAGTGAACTTCAGATGATCACCAAACTGTAATTACATGGTCTCCGATCAGTCTAATTTCAGTATGCACAGTTAATGGGTGTGACTTTTCACTGTGTTAAAGCAACTTAAAGATAGTTTGCTCGTTGCATTTTAACATTTTCCATGAAAAAACAGCAACAATTACTTGCTGAGAACAGATTAACTTGTACCGGTAAACAATCCAAGAACACTTGTTAGGCCAACTGCCTGCCATCACATAACAGAAATACTGTAAAACAAAAGGCACTTACCAAAACAAACCAATAAATGAATAAATGTGTTTTGAAACGCTACCTAGACAGTCCGCATTCGATGTTCACAGTCAGATTTCACATAAACTGACAATGTCTTGTAGTATCCATGAATCACTACCAAACCACCAAACATAGCTAAATACTTTTTATACGAAGAAAGATTACATTCAGTTCATTACGCACGCATGAGAAATAGGTGCAGCAACTTAAATTTTGACCTTTTTACAAACCATCTCTGAGATGATCCTATTTGCACATGTGGAGATGGAATTGAAGATACAGAACACTTCTTTTTCAAATGTACCCGGTTTCGAATTGCAAAACTACAACTCTTTCAAAGTACTCGCTCTTTCCATCCATTAAAGCCCACGCAAACCTCTTTTTGGTGCAGATACTTTGACTGATTCACAAAATGAAAAGATCTTTAATGACGTACAGGTATACATAAAAAATACAGGACAATTCCATTAACGAGAATAGTTATAGCGCTTCCTGGTCACAAAATACATGTAGTATCTAGTTCAACAGGGGGTCGAGCATCCAGGGGGCTGAATGGGGGTGGGGGGGGGGGAGGTTGTGGGGCGGTCGGTCGATCGCGTTGGTGGCATTTTTACAGAAGTACAACCATAGTTTTTGTAAAATCATTATTTCCCATTTTTGTTTCCACTTTTTCTTTTCTTTTTGTTTGTGTAATTGAAACTTATTTCTATGTGTTTTTCCTCATTTCTTTAAATTATAAAAACCGCCATTAGTTTAATCTACAATTATTTGAAGCAGTGGGAAGGGCTGCTTATAATGTTGGTATAACTTAAAGTCCAACACATTTGCTATTTTCATACTTTTATAACAAAGATAAACAATGTGAGATCATATTCTAAGGCAACTGTCCGGTACAATGACTTGAATGTTGGTAAATAGCTATTATGTCGGTAACTTATGTTTTCTGTTTATATATGCATGCACCAACTTTGAATGAGTCGAGCCATGAGAAAACCAGCATAATGCATTTGCGACCAGTATGGATTAAGACCAGCCTGTGCATCCGCGCAATTGGTCAGGACCCATGCTGTTCGCTTTCAAAGCCTATAGGAATTAGAGAAACTGTTAGCGAACAGCATAGATCCTGACCTGACTGCGCAGATACATGCTGTCGCAAACGCACTCTGTTTGATATACGCCCGAAGGGACGTATTATGTTATGGTCCCGGTGTCCGTCCATCCGTTAGCAATTTCGTGTCCGCTCTGTAACTCTTGAACCCCTTGAAGGATTTCAAAGAAACTTGACACAAATGTTCACCACACCGAGACAACGGGCAGAGCACATGTTTTGAATGTCTCATTTCAAGGTCAAGGTCACACTTAGGGGTCAAAGGTCCTATGAGTGTGTTTCATGTCTGCTCTGTAACTCTTGAACTGCTTGAAGGATTTCAAAGAAACTTGGCATAAATGTTTACCATACTGAGACGACCTGCAGAGCGCTTGTTTCGGATGACTAGCTTCAAGGTCAAGGTCACACTTAGGAGTGAAAGGTCATATATGACTTTGCTTTGTGTATATTGATATGCATTGCAGTGCTCTTGTTTTTATTTGGCAGATCCCTTTTTGTTCTCTTACAGTAATTTTTTTTTTGAAATACTTCCCTTTTTTTATTACTATATTATTATTTATTTTGAAACTTTTTTATTATTGGCAGTAGGGAAAAACCGAGGCCACTTTTCTGTGGTACAACATGGATGGTACATCAAAGTTTTAGGTGTATTTTGACATAATTTTACCAGGTAAAATTTTTTTGTGGACTTTGAAAAATTATTTTTTTGAAATTTCTTCTTTTTCTTGTTCCTGTCCTTTGGGCTTCAACAGTCAAGTTCTTTAAATTTTGCTCCCATCCTCTGATGTAACCCTTCGGGCGTATGTTGCCCCTCTTGGCGGCGCTCTTGTTTTATATGGCGCAGCTCAAATAAAATTTGCACGTGAAAGCAAGTATGATGTCACGTCCGGATAAACAAATGCGCTTACAGTCCGCGCGTATATTTTGGAGCTTGATTTCTATGTTAAACATGCTATATGGAAAGGTGACAGCGATTTAAATGAATAAAATACAATCCATACTTACTAACAAAACAAGACAATTCGGATTGACAGCGAGAAGTATGCGTAAAATTGCGATACAACTAGCTGGAGTCAATCTTGGTCGCAAGACGCACATAAATGTATAGCAAGAAAATGTCTCAAAACTGCCAATCTTCACTTGAACAATTTTTTTTTCAGTTTTACCTCGGGAGCGTCAACTATTCGAAGAAAAGTTATAGCTGTGGAAGTGTCTGGGGCTATGGAAGGGTCTAATGCTACGGATCCTAGTCCAAATGATAAGACGTTTCGGGACAGCGTGATAACATTTGACTGTCGTTGAGGGATGACAGCTAAAAAAATCAGATCATAAAATATGTCATCCAATAGACCAAATGAGTAAGGCTATACCGATCCGTAACCCTAGACAATTCCAAGAGCTATTCTACTCACCCTACATGTGCTTGATGCCTTGGTTAAATTTCTATGTGCAAGTACAATACTAGTCCAAATTATTTGACGTCAAAACTGATTCTGAGATATTTTCGTGATAGGTCATAATCCCTCTCTTTACGTCGTGGAGGAAAGATATTGACCTATGCAAAAATAATCACAATATCGTGGCTCACGTACAGTAAGTTGGACTAGTACAATACTATCAGCCAAAAGCTATACATAGCTTATGTTTATAATGTTATTTTATCTACCAACAATAAATAAATATAAACTTGACTTGACTTACCAAGCTGTATCTCGGTTACAGCTACATGTATGACATCCTTCCCATCCAAGGTCAGTGTAATACCAAGTTAGAGAATTCTCACTGGTGCCAGCCTAGAAAGAAAATGCCTCTGTACATGTTCTATCCTACCCCTAGGTATTCTATAAGAACCATGGTCATGAACGGGAAAATATACTAACCCGTTTCAATCGGGCATTTCATACATACAGCATGCAGTTTGGTAAATGTGTACTATGGATATCAAACAAATGGTAATTTATCTTCCATTGTGTACCAGTCACATTTCTTCAATACTTCTTATCTTACAAAAACAACGCGTAGTTTATAGTTTTTTCAACGTTACACAAAAAAAAACAATAGTTCTTATAGAATACCTAGGGGTAAGGTATAACATGTACAGAGGCATTTTTTTCTGTTCTGGTGCCAGTGAGAATTCTTGTTAAGGGGGCGATATTGTTTTTACCCTGTGTGTCTGTCCTTCATTCTATCTGTGTGTCACACTTCATTTCCTACCAATAACTGGAACCACTTGACCTAGAACCTTGAAACTTCATAGGATGGCAGAGCTTATGGAGTATACGGCCCCTATTGTTTTTGGGGTCTCTCCATTAAATGTCAAGGTAACCATTTCCAATCAATAACTTGAGAACCACTTGACCCAGAATGTCGAAACTTCGTATGATGATTGGACATGCAGAGCAGATGACCCCTATTGATTTTGAATTCACTCTGTTCAAGGTAAAGGTCACAGGGGCCTGAACATGAAAAGCCATTTCTGATCAGTAATTTGAGAACCACTTGACCAAGAATGTTTAAACTTCATAGGATGATTGGACATGTAGAATAACTAACCCTAACCCTTATTGATTTCGGGGTCACTCTATTAAAAGTCAAGGTCACTGCAGCCAGAATATTGAAATCCATTTCCTGTCAGTAACTTGAGAACCATTTGACCTAGAAACTTCAAACTTCATAGGGTGATAGGACTTGCAGAGTAATTGACCTCTTTTGTTTTTGGGGTCACTCAATCAAAGGTCAACATCACAGGGGCCATCTCCCTGTCACACTTAATTTTTTCCATAACTGGAGAACAGCTTGACCAAGAACCTTAAATTTCATAGGTTGATAGGGCTGATTGTTGCTGATCAAAAACTTGAGAACCACCTGAACCAGAATGTTAAAACTTGTTAGGATTCTGGGACATGTTCACTGTGATGACCTGACATGCAATGCAAAGGTTCCATAACTGCACTTCGCTGATTTATAAAATTTTTCCACTTAACAGTTTTTGGTTCAGTTTTTGTATGTAAGCTGGGATCTCAGTACCCACTGAAACTTTACACACTTTTCAACTGTAATGAGCTGACATGCACTGTACAAGTTCCATAACTCTATCTTGCATTAATACAAAATTGTGCCCCTCTTTTGACATTGATATTTATATTTGACACCTTTGTTCAAGTTTTCCATGTAAGTACATATAGCTGTTATTTCAAGGCATGTAGCATTGAAACTTAAGATTTTCTTTTTCTTAGTCAAGTCGTGTAAATCTGACATGCATTTTGGGCAACTTTTGCCCCCTTTTGGACTGAGAAAATCCTGATTAAAGTTTTGCATGCAAGTTACTATCTCCAAAACTAATGTAGAATACTGGATTGAAACTCTATAAGATATTTCAACGTTCAGGGTAATATTCCTGCTTCTGGGACAACAATTCGAATAGCCAAGCATTGGCTGTCTTATGGCCTTATTTTTACACTGGCATTACAAAATATTTTTACGGTGCTGTTGGCAGAATGGGGGCAGAGACTAAACTGAATTCTGTTTGGATTGATTATTTGAAATGCTCTGAAATACAATGTGCAAGCTTAAATTATTTTATGTAAAAAGGTTACCATTTAGAAATTTCATTTTAACAATTCCTTTACTCACTTAACATCAAACGCACGCTATTCTGCACATTTAGTTTTATGCGTTAAGTCGTTTGAAACTGACTAAAAATAATAAATTAAGGCGTCAGAAACCTGTAAAATCATACATCGTGATAGAGTTTACATATGTAGCATGTAATGTAAAACGATGTATAATTTTTTTTTTGTTGATTGAAAATAGAATATCAAAATAAATATAAGGTGTTCCGTTATTTCTATGTGTAACGCGTAACAAGAAACATATTTAATCTGTTTTTAAAATGTTGTAGGAGTAGCAATTCTTATCCGATTTTGATAATTTTTGCACCAACGTGTTCTGGATTTGGCGCGTAAATACGACGTTATACTTATGACGTCAGATACTTTGTTTGCGTCATTTCAAATGTAAACAACGGTAGTGCGTCGTAGCGTAACGCATTCGATACAACTAGAACACGGTATGTAAAAATGTTTATCTTGTGTTATTCTGTTTATTTTTTTAAAAGAAAATTATATCATGTAAAAGTACATATTACAAACAGATGGATTTTGTAAACGAAAGTATAAAATGCCACTGTGTTATTGGTCAATTTGAGATTTAAAATAATTACAAATTTTCTGACGTCGTAGTTTTTGTCATATTTGTTCAACGGGTATCCTACCTGAATCAATAGTAATGTGTTTTTATGCTCTGAAGCCTGAAACCAGTTTACCTCTAAATAAATGTACAAAATCATATCTTCCTATTGGTATATAACATAATACACTTTTAGATAAAACAGCGTATATAGTGTTATGCTAAAAAAATTACATTATTTCTGTCGACGTTCAAATACGAGTATACAAGGAAGTGTCAGTTTCTTGACGTACGTTTTTGCTCCAAGTTCTGATCTATATGCTGTACGTAATTTTGGGATGGATATACGTAATGAAAAAGCATAAATACATTTATAATTAATTTTCAGATGAAGGATAAACCTCCTATAGGTCTTTCTCCGGCAGAAAGGTTACAGTGGTATAAAAATAAAAAGAAAGAAAAAAACAAACAAGCTGTCAGTAAACATAGAAGCTCTTTTCCCAAGTCTGAAAGGAAGACACCAACAAATAAGAAATACATAAAGTATCTAGAGAATCTAAATAAAATTCAGCAAAAGAAAGAACACATCAGACAATTAACAAAAGAAAGAGTACGTAAATTTCGGACAAAACAACCTACTGAAACAGAAAGCAGCATAACTGTCACTAAGCCATTTAAAAACAGAATGCAAAAGAGCAGGGCCGTGAAATGTGTAAAAGATACTATTAGAGATTATACACCTGAGAAAAGATCTGAAATTATATCTGCTTTAATATCGGCAAACAGTCCTAACTCCTTAAAAACAAGACGGCGCCTTGAATTTGAAAAGGTGATTAAAGGTGAAGGCGAAAAAATTCGTGAAAAGGTCGCAGATGCTGTTCTGTCTGACGTACAAACTTCATTACGTATTATCAAAGGTTTATCAACGGAATGCAGAACAAAAACTCAGGAAGTCGTCTCATGTATAGTAGGCAACAATATTGAAACAAATAAACTACAAACTGCCCTAAGTAATCATTCCAGTTTAAATAGGCGACTGGTGAACAAAGGTTTGAAACTTAATAAAAAGATAATCAGTGGCGAAGCTGTTAATCTACCACGCACGCGCAAGACAAGAAAAGACAAATTGAGCGAAGGCGCCCGTAATAAAATAGCGGAATACTGGGTCAAAAACAGTCAACCTCTCAATGATAAAAGGAAGGTTATTAGAGAACGCATTGGTCCGAAAACATACATAGAACATCCAAAACATATCTTAACATCAACACAATCAAGTATATATTTAAATTTTGTTAAGGAAAATCCTGATATCAAAATAGGGCAACGGCTCTTTGAATCTCTAAAACCATACTACATTAAATCTGCAAAAAGAAAAGATAGAATTACCTGTTTATGTAAACAGCACGTTGAAGTTTCCAGCTTATTTAAAAAAGCAAAAGAGTGCAGAAAGTCGATTTTGGACAAAACGCCAAATTTAAAAGATGATTATGTTTTATGGGAAAGTTTGTCTGATATAACTGAAGAAAGTCTATGCCCGCCTGTATCAATCAATGATGAAAAAATGTTTAGAATGTCCTGTTTAAAACGTGATTGTACAAAATGTGGTGTAAGTAACATAAAGTTGATGGCACAAGAATTGGACGATAGTACTAGTTTTGTAACCTGGAACAGGTATGAGTACGTATTTATAGGTAAGAAAGACAGAAATGGTAAAGATATAAAAAAGCAACAGTTTGTAAAAGTTACTTCCACAATGAAAGAAATGTGGGATTACATCAAAAACTCGCTTTCAAATTTTCCACTACACAATTTTTTGTGTCATTGGCAGAGACAACAACTACATAGTATCGTAGATAATTTACCGGAAGGGCATGTTGTCATGGTACATGATTACTCGGAGGACTTCAAGTGTGAACTTCAGGACGAGATTCAATCCGATTATTTTTCACGAAATGAAGTATCTATACATGTAACTGTTTTATACCGTCATGAAACAGAAAATACTGGATCAAGCTCGACGCATGTACCAAACATTGTAAAAGAATATGCTTTTGTAATTTTTGAAAGTAATACTCATGACAGAGATACAATTCACCATGTTCGCAAACTTTTGATCGAATATTACCTGAAAGATCAGTTGAAGTACGATTTAAAATATGTACATGAATTTACCGATGGCTGTAGTCAGCAATATAAATCTAAATTTTGTATGCGTGATGTCAGCTTCTCAGAGTCAGATTTCAACTGTCCAACACAAAGAAACTACTTTGAAACGTCCCATGGTAAAGGTGAGCAGGACGCCGCGGGTAGCCATGTTAAAAACAAAGCACATATGTCTGTAATTCGTAGAGAATGCGAAATTCATAACGCAAAAGATTTGTATTTGTATTTAGATAAATACTTCCGTAATCCATCAACTTCTTCATACAAGCCTAGGAATGGGGATACAAAACTGAAAGGGCGTTTGTTTTTCTATGTTGAGGACAGCGAAATAGACAGACAAAGGTATACGTTAAAGGTTAAAGCTGTAAAAGAAAACAGAAAATTACACTGCATACGCTCAATGTCCGGTAATCCAGGTATCCTATATGTAAGGAAAATATCCTGCTACTGTCCTTCGTGTACTGACCAAGATTATGAGAACTGTGTATACAACGGTATAATTGACCCCTGGGAGAAACGACACTTGAATTAAGTTTTCAAGTCTACTAATATCTGTGTATAGTTTTCATTATTAAAGATCTGTGACTATGTTTCCTAGATTCGTGAACCAAGCGAGCTTATCAAATAAGACTTAAATCTAGTTATATACAGACACTCTGATATACAGAATCTATAATTTGAAACTTTTTAATCAAACAATGCCCAATATAATGCGCGTTTGTTGTCCTGAATATTTGATTAAGCTATTATTCGTAGTTAGATCACACAGTGTAAATGTAGTCTCTTTTCTTTTTCAATACCATGTCATTTCATTCGTAAGGTCTTTAACAATTGTAAGCGTAAGAAATTACAGTTTGACAGGCCTATTATATTTAAACACTTGATCGAAATTTATATAGCACTGGTCACTTTTACACCTATTATAAATGCTTGATGGTTTATGACGTTCTAAAGCTCTGTTTTTAGAACACAAAAATAGTTGTAAGAACTAAGTTTTTTAAAAACATAAATATAAACAAGCATGCTCCTGTTGTATTATGGTGTGTGGCGTGGAAGCCGCTAACCCTCCGAGTTTTCTTTCTGCTGATAAGTGATGAGTAAATTACGAGTTTTGGAGTCGGAAATATAGACCTGTTTTATTTTGGTATATTGTGGTGTGTGGCATGGAAGCCGCTAACCCGTTTGTTGTTTCTTTTTCCTGTTGATTTGTTAAACATATTTTTGTTAAACCTAAACTTTGTGGTTGGTGGCATGTAAGCCTCTAACCCAGTTCTACTTCATGTAGAAATTTCATTTGTTGTGAAAATAGCTTGTTTTGTAAATCATTTTCACTATGATATGCAACATAATTATGCTAATGTCAGTACTTAGGGAATATAAACATGTTTTGATATTTGGTTATAGAGTTGCACATTTTATAAACAAAACAATTTTGTAATATGAATGTATTTTGTATGTATCCGATGATGCATTATACTGTATCATTTTCGTTGTCGGTAAATATGACCTGTATACAGACAAATTTGAACATGCAAAAGTAAAAATCAACTTGTATTTCCATCTTTTTTCTTTGTTTTGCGTATGGTGGTACATTCATTTTTACGAGTAAGCTGTTAGATAAATTATTCATCCCGAACACATGAGACCATTTATAAATAAAGGAAGAGAAAAACGGAGATTTCGGCAACCGATAACTGGGGAAGAAGCTTAGACAATATTAATCCTTTTCTCCTGGGCAAGTTTATTTGGATTTTCGATTGGCGTAAAATAAATTAAATGCATCAGTCTGCATTTTATTTTGCATCAGAAGTTACCTCCCTCTAATTCCCGCGATCTGTCAGATCTGCACGTGTCGGTGTTTACGCATGCGCGGGCCTAAAATTAGATGCACTTGGTTCCCGTTCCTGTTCAACATAGCTGTGTAGTGCGTATCCGATAAAGGAATCCAGAGTACATGTACACAGCGGAGGGAGTTATTTATAGTTTAATTTCGAGGTCAGTGATGTTATTGTACTTAAAAAAACAAAACAAATAAGGTAAAGTAAATTATGCCGAAGTTTCGTCAATAAATCGAATTGGCATAAGTCAAAGCTGCTATACTGATAATATTTTACTGTTTTTTCATTTTTTTTGGATTTGAAATACAATGTAATGGACGTACAAATGATGCATTGAAAGGCAAACTCACTTAAATAGTATGTTCGAACCAGCTTTCTTTCTTTTTGGGAGAGGGGCGGATTATGGATATTGTATATGATCTTGTGACGTCCAAAATCATATTTTAGCGTCAACACGTTGTTTAAATGACGTTACATAAATGTGCAGAATAGCGTGCGTTTGATGTTAAAGAAGGAGCAATATTTTTCTGATTTATTTGAAGGTAATCTACAATGTGATTGTACAACTGCCACAGAAATGAACTTCAACAGAGGAGCAGAACTGGCCGTAGATCAGTGGGAGAGGTGCTCTAATGAACTTTAGCTGTTTCCAGCTTAAAACATATGGTATGATTTGTGTTTAGCTCAACCATACAAAGGGGCCTCCTTGACTAAGTGGTTAAGGTCTCTGACTTCAAAACAATTGCCCCTCATCGAAGTGGGTTCGAGTCTCACTATGGGGTGTGGAATTCTTCATGTGAGAAAGCCATCCCGCTCCCTTACGGAAGGTTGGTGGTTCTACCCAGGTGCTCATGAAATAATGTGTGGAAGGAACTTGGGGTCTTCCTCCACCATTAAAGCAGGAAAATCGCCATATGACCTATAATTGTCAGTGCAATGTTAAACCCAACAAAATAAATCTATTAATCAACCATACGAAATATATGGAGAGCTGTTTTACTCTGCCTAGTGTTGGCTTCTGTTTCACATCTTGGTTAAATTGTCTGTTTTTACTTGATGGATTTGCTTAAAACTTTGAAAAGTAGTTTCTCATCACTCACTTTTTCATAAATTATCTTTTTTTTGTTGAGCCTTCTTGCTGAAGTGAAGACATAGTTGTCCAAATGACTGTTTGTTGTATGTGTGTGCATCTGTGTATCCAGATTTGTTTGTCTGTACCACAACTTTGACATGCACAGAGCAATCTTATTTCAGTGGGTTTTTTTCCGATAGTTTGGGAATGGGGCCGGAGCCTTTACCATTGGAAAAATGCTTCGTAAAACACGGAAATTTGCAGAGCTCCAGATAAGGTTTTGTACAATTAGTAACGGTACTACCAAATTTTCTATGAAATTCGTAATAGTACTACCTGATATATTTTCTAATTAGTAATGGTACTACCTGATATTTTGTGAAATTAGTAATGGTAGTTCCAGATAACAGACAAAAATGAGCATAAGTCATATCATCGGTGAACAGTATCTCACTCGAATAAAAACTGAAAGTAAAACTGTGTAAACTAAAATTACATATTATATTCAAATCAATTCATCGATGGAAGTCAGTTAGATTTAACATAATAATACATTACATGTCGTTCTTTTACCATATATGACAAAAAATGTGTACACTATTCCAATTAATCTCACGGTTATAAAACATTGTGTTATTTTTTGCTCTCGGACATGCTGACAATTAAACAAAGTGTCAAATACGTAACCACGGCGCCAATTGGCTGAACACAATCTACTGTAGTGTATCGGATAATTTGATTCGCTTCACACTTCTCGGGAAACTCTCGCAAGTACCTAAAGTAGGCAGAGCTTACATTATGCTATTGGCGTGTGTTTCGTCTATTCCACACTCATTTGACACCGTGCAAATTGTCAACAGTCGGGATAGCGTTGATTAGCGCAACTTGGCGCAGACATGCAACTCGGCTCGATCTTCCTTTGAAATTTGTAATACTGTTTACATGTCGTACTGATACGACCACATTTTAAAATAAATTCGTATTGATACGGCCACATTTTAAAATAAATTCGTATCAGACCCCTAACAAATTCGTTATTACGAAAATACGGCCCTTATCTGGAGCTCTTTGAATTGGGATTTTATATTTCAGAATAAATGAACTAACAATACTTTTTAGGCAAGATTTATGGTAAAAGATATCATATTTATTCATTAAAAAAAAAAACTTCTACAAGCAAATATTCATCTCTCATTGAGCTTGCAATACAACAGACATGACTGTACCTTGTGTTTCATTATAACTTAGATCGTTACCTGAATCAGTCGTCACTGATGCTGTTATTGTCAGTTTTTCCTTATTTTTACTTTCGGTTTCAAATTGACTTGACATAGCCGTTGTAGGTGTAATAATTTGCATGTTTAACGAATCTGTTGGTTTAAGGTTTGTTTGACGAACAAAACATCAATTTTGACGTACTTTTAGCGTCACTTTTAATGATTTACTTAGGTATACTTTCTTGCTTGGTCTAAACCTTTTATTTACAGACATAGATTCACTTCCAAATAACATTGCAGGAAATCTCATAATTATAGGAAACTCAGACCCTAGTTAGCTCATCTGATTTTTGGAAATAAAAGTTGAGTTTAATATGTCATCATTTTGCCTGCTTAAGTTTTATGTTTAGGTCAGCTTTTCTCCTAAACTATTAAAACTATTGTTTTAAAACTTGCAAGACTTTTCACCATCAATAGTTGACTCTGTACAGCAAGAAACTAATCTCCATCCTGCTTTTTGCAAGAATCATGGCCCCTTTTGGACTTGGAAAATATCATAAAAAAAAACGCATAGGTGATATGTGCATCTTATATTTCTTTGTATTTTCTAAACATTTTATAAACTGTCTCTTCTTTTGTAGTGTGAAGTTACAGTAAAGCAAAATGGCTAAAGACTGTTAATTCAGAACTGAAGAGATGCAGGTCTTTGTTCTATATGGTGTATGATGTGTGATGGAACCATGGTGGAATTTTGGATTTCATCGTTCTTTTCTCTATCTGTTTGTTCATTCGTCCGTCCGTCTGTACGAGGTTAACCAAATGGGACAGTTTCGTCTAGCATCAATACCCCTTACTAGAATGACTTGATACTAATGCAGATGTAATCTGTGACCATTCCTCATCTTCAGACATCGCCTGACCTCATTTTGACCTTGACCTCATTTTGGACTTAGGTTGCTTTATATGGGCCATCTCTTGGTTAACTAAATGGGACCGTTTTGTCTAGCATCAAGAATGAATTGATACTAATACAGATGTAACCTGTGACCATTCCTCATCTTAAACAACACATGACCTCAGTTTGACCTTGACCTTGACCTCGTTTTGGACTTAGGTTGCTTTGTATCGACAAGGATGCCACCGGGGACATCAAACGTTTATTGAACGCAGCTCTTTGTTTTAGAATTGATGGATGCTTCAATAATTACTATAAATGCAGTTTTATATTTTGTACCCCACGACAACAAAGTTGTAAGGGGGTATACTGGTTTCAGGTTGTCTGTCTTTCTGTCCGTCTGTCCGTAGATACAATCTTGTGCGCACCAACTCTCCTCATCCCCATGACAAAATTTAATGAAACTTCACAAAAGTGATCAGTAACAACAGTAGTTGTGCATGATTCCATTAGGTTCTTTCAGAAAAAAAATTTGCAGAGTTATGGGACTTTGTTTTCTGTTACTATACTACATATACATAGACACAGTCTTGTGCGCACCAACTCTCCTCATCCCCTTGACACAATTTAATGAAACTTCACACAAGTGATCAGTAACAACAGTAGTTGTGCATGGTGCATGTTAGGTTCTTCCAGAAAAAAATTTGCAGAGTTATGGGACTTTGAGTTTTGTAACTGTACTATATACATACAGTCTGCATATGCAATCTTGTGCGCGCATAATCTCCTGAACCCATGCACACAATTTAATGAATCTTAACACAAGTGATCAGTAGTAACCCTAGTTGTGCATGGTGCATGTTAGGTTTTTTTTTCAGAAAAAAATTCTGCTCAGTTATGGAACTTTGTTTTTTTGTTAATATACTATATACATACAGTCTGCATGTACAATCTTGTGCGCACCTAATCACCCGAAGCCTTGTACACAATTTAATGAAACTTCACACAAGTGATCAGTACCAACCCTACTTGTGCATGTTACGTTCTTTTAGATAAATATTCTGCAGAGTTATGGGACTTTGTTTTTTGTTACTATACTATATACATAGAGTCTTTATACTTACAGTTCACATAATTATGCAGTCTTGTGTGCATCAAATTGCAATGTACAGTGTCAGTGCATGTGGGGGGTACATTTATCACCTTCAGTGATAGCTCTAGTCATACCATTTAACCACTACCATACCATATATGTTTTACAGGACTATAGGACAGAGATGTGTGTATCAGTCTGTCAGGCTATCACTTGTCCAGCCGACAAATTTGCAATGGATACGTAGATTCTCAAATAACTTGGCATAACTTTTCACAGTTACAAAGACAGGTTGCAAAGGATTTTAGGTAATTTTTCTTCGTTGGTGTAAAATCTTTTCAGTTTACCTGAGCACAAAGTGCTCATGGTGAGCTTTTAGGATCATTGGTTGTCTGTTTTCCATCTATCATCCAAAATGTCTCCATCTCCTCCTAAACCACAATGCCAATTTCAACCAAATATCACAGGTTTGCTCTTATTTCAGATTTCTTAAAATCTAGACTATCATAGCAGAATTAATATTCTACTCAGAAGTTGCTGACTCCAGAAATGTTCCTTGGGTGACCTTTACCAAAGTCCTTCAAGTGAATCAAGTCATTCTGTTTCATTAAAAAACATAGCCGCCAGAGGGCAGGGCTATTTTTCCTAATATGGCTGTATGGAAAACTTTTGAAAATCATTCTAAAACTGCTTGTCAAGTTTTAAAATAATTTCACAACAATTTTCCTTACCTTACCCTTTCCCAGATTTCTTTAAATCATTTTTTTTTATTAAAAACCATGGGGGCCAGGCTAGTTTTTCCAGTATGGCTATATGGAAAACTTAGAAAATCTTCTTTGAAATGTCTGGCTGGAACTGAAACTAATTTTAAAGCAATGTTTTTTGGATGGCCCTCTACCAAAGTCCTTCAAATCATTCTGTTTCTTTAAAATTCATGGTTGGCAGGAGGTGGGGCTAGTTTCTCGTAAAGGCTATATGTATAAAGTTTTGAAATCTTTAACTCTCGTACCTCATGTCTGATTTCTAAATAACATGACAGCAATGGTTCTTGGGCGACACTCTTCTAAATTCCTTCAATGTATGTATGTTTGTCTGGGGTCGTGGCTAGTTTTCTCTATATGGCTTCTTTAAATACCTTCTTCCAAACTTCAGGCTCGATTTCAAAACAATTTTGCAGCAATGTTCATTGGGTGAATTTGTACCAAATTCCTTCAAGCCATATGGTTATGTCAAAAGAAATATGGCTGCCAGGGGGTAATGGTTAGCTTTCTCTATATGGCTATATGGAAACTTCTAAAATCTTCTCCTCTCAAAGTTCTTGTTTGATTTCAAAATAATTTCATTGCAATTTTCCGTGGATGATCCTGTATCAAAGCCCTTCAAGCCAGATTAATTTGTTAGTTTTCTCTATATGACTGTATGGAGAACTTAATCTTTTCTTTAAATCTTCTCTTCTGAAACTGCTGACCTAAACTCTAAATAACGAGGACAAAAGTAACTTTATTTCAAGATGCAATACAGTTGGGCATGCCGGGTCATCCCTGTGAGCCTCTATAATAACATGTATACAGTTGCAAAATTAAAAATGTTTAAGACTGTATACAATGAGAGATTGTGTATCTGTCAGAAAAACAACATAAGTAAACAATAACACTGCACAGATATGACACAACATAATAAACAATTCCTGAAAGTGAATGAATTTTTAGCTCACCTGACCACGAAGTGCTCAAAGGTGAGCTTTTGTGATCGCCCTGTGTCCAGCGTCCGTCGTCGTCCCTCCGTCGTCAGTCGTCCGTCGTCTGTCGTCAACAATTTGACTGTTAACACTCTAGTGGTCACAATTTTGAAACTTGATCAGAATGTTACCCTCAATAAAATCTTGGACGAGTTCGATATTGGGTCATCTGGGGTGTAAAACTAGGCCACCAGGTCAAATCGAAGGAAAAGCTTGTTAACACTCTAGAGGTCACATTGTTGGCCCAATCTAAATGAAACTTGGTCAGAATGTTACCCTTAACAAAATCTTGAAAGATTTTGATATTTAGTCATGTGAGGTCAAAAACTAGGTCACCAGGTCAAATCAAAGGAAAAGCTTGTTAACACTCTAGAGGTCACGAATTTGGCCCAATCTTAATGAAACTTGGTCAGAATGTTACCCTCAATAAAGTCTTGGAGGATTTGATATTGGGTCATCCAGGGTCAAAAACTAGGTCACCAGGTCAAGTCAAAGGAAAAGTTTGTTAACACTGTAGAGGTCACATTTATGACTGTATCTTTATGAAACTTGAATCAGAGTCATGTAGGATCAAAAACTAGGTCACCAGGTCAAATCAAAGGAAAAGCTAGTTTACACTGTAGAGGCCTCATTTATGAGCATATCTTAATGAAACTTGGTCAGAATGTTAATCTTGATGATCTTTAGGTCAATATGTCAGGTGAGCGATACAGGGCCTTCATGGCCAAGAGGTATGAATACTTAAGACTTTACGAACTGTAGCAGTTTGTTGCCCACCAGAGAACCACCATTTTAGATAGTTACTTTTTAGCTCACCTGAGCACAAAGTGCTCAAGGTGAGCTTTTGTGATCGCCCGGTGTCCGTCGTACATCGTCGTCAACAATTTGACTGTTAACACTCTAGAGGTCACAATTTTGGCCTGATCTTGATGAAACTTGGTCAGAATATTACCCTCAATAAAATCTTGAAAGAATTTGATAATTGGTCATCTGGAGTCAAAAACTAGGTCACCAGGTCAAATCAAAGGAAAAGCTTGTTAACACTGTAGAGGCCACATTTATGACTTTATCTTCATGAAACTTGATCAAGATGTTACTCATGATGATCTCAAAATCCAGTTAGAATGTGGGTTATGTAAGATCAAAAATTAGGTCACTAGGTCAAATCAAAGTAAAAGCTAGTTAAAACTCTAGAGGCCATATTTATGACCATATCTTAATGAAACTTGGTCAGAATGTTAATCTTGATGATATGTAGGTCTTTTACAAATCTGGGTCAGGTTGGGTCAAAAACTAGGTCACTGGGTCAAATCAAAGGAAAAGCTTGTTAACACTCTAGAGGCCACATTTATGACTGTATCTTCATGAAACTTAGCCAGAATGTTAATCTTGATGATCTTTAGGTCAAATTCTAATCTGAGTCATAAAAAACTAGGTCACCAGGTCAAATCAGAGGAAAAGTTAGTTAACACTTTAGAGGCCACATTTATGACCATATCTTAATGAAACTATCTTGATGATCTTTAGGTCAATAGGTCAGGTGAGCGATGCAGGGCCTTCATGGCCCTCTTGTTAATAAGTTTTATCGGAATATTATCTTCTACGTGTAGCGGCAGAAACATATTCTATTAGTGCTGTCAATTGGTCTATCACAAAATTTGTCCACGCAACTCCTCAGACACGAACAGGCCGACAAACTGATTTACACCAAACTTCACAAAAGTGATCACTTCCAAGCCTTTCATGAACATTATAAGCATCTTTTTGTGCTGTGATTTTCATCAGAGTTATAGCCCTTGATTCATCAAATTGTATGATATTTTGGCAGTTTCTCTTATATTATTAGGCAGATTTACACCAAACCTTACAGAAAATCCTCCTTGCCAAGACTTATGCATATTGTTGGCATGTCCTGATTCTTTGAATTTCAGTAGGGTTATGGCCCTTGATTTGTTGTATTTTACAGGGTTTGCACTTCATGAAATTCACCAAACCTCACAAGAGATCAATTTGAATTTGATATCATCAACATTTTCCAGTATGATGGGCAGCCAGATTTAAAAATAGAGAGAAAAAAAAACCATTAGAACAAATGCTTTCAATGGCCTGCTGAATGTTTTTTCATCAAACTACTTCAGTACCATCATTGTAATATCCTCTCTCAAATAGATTTCTACTAACTTTTAAGTTTATCAGTAGCATCTTTGTATGGTCCTCCCTCAGGTTTGTTCAGATAGGGGTACTTTAACCTATTTTCTGTTTTTCTTAACTAAACATGTTTGTTACCATTCATGGATCAGTGTGTCAAACATATATTCAAGGTCATAGTAAAGGTCAGGTGAGCAACTTAGGGCCATTATGGCTGTCTTGTTTTGTGTAATTTCCCCTAATAGCAGGGATTTCTTTATTGCAGATCGGTAAGTCTTACATCACTTGTTTTACTTGGTCCAGTGCTGCTATCAGTCTCAGAAATAACAAAATTGAAAATAATGAAAGCAACTGTTTGAACATTAAATGTTTTAACACAGCATCACATCACACACTTAGAAACAACTGCTACAACGTACAATTCTGATATGACACTGAGATATGTTATCAGGTCCTGCCAGCAGAGCTCTGTAACCCTTGAAATGCTCCCAGCTTAACAGCTTATAAAATGTTATATATCATTGATGTAAACTTTCATTTATAGGAAACACATTTGAATTGTAAATATGGTCTTATATTCTTTGCAAAAAAAAAAACTTGCTTTTATGTAATCATGTAAGGAAATATTTTTTCTTTTGTAGAGAAATACATGAGGTAGAGCTCTGCAGTTTGTCATAGACACACCCAAGAAGTTCACATTTTTTGCACAGATTTGTGTTCCACATGTATGGCCTTGAAGAAATTGTTTTAGGAAAGGGGTAAGGAAAATACATGTGTAAGAATACTGTATGTACTTGCTGAAAATAAATTGTGTAAACAAATCAATATTTAAGACTTGACTGTACAAAATATAGGGTGAGCTATCCTCGTCTCTCTGGCACCGGCTTCTGCGCCTGCAGTTCGGTTACTCAAGTTTTCTTGCACTTCTATTTCATCTGTGTTATTACTGGATAGCTTTATTCAGACTTAAAATAGCTATTCCTCATAACACTCACATCATATGAAACTAAGACCATAAATTTTATACCAATCTATTATCAATTATGCCCCAAATTAATTCAATTTTCAGGTTGAAGTTTTGATAATTTTTCACATGATTCATACTTAAAAGTGCCATGTCATTGCTCCTGTTTTTAGCTCACCTGTCACGCTCACCTGTCACGTAATGACAGGGTGAGCTTATTTGATCGCCCTTCGTCCGTCGTCTGTCCGTCCACAATGTCTTGTGAACACCATAGAGACCACATTTTGCAAGCAATTTTGATAAAACTTGTACAAAACTTGTATTGGCATGATATCTCGTTTCCTTTTGAAAACTGGCTAGATCCCATCATGGGTTCTAGAGTTATTGCCCCTTAAATGGCCAGAATTTGCGTGCATGCGTGCGTCAACAATTTCTTGTCTGCACGATAGTGGTTTCATTTATGGTTTTATTTTAACCAAACTTCCATACAACTTGTATCACCATAAGATCTTGGTTCCTATCTTGAACTGGCCTGATCCCATTATGGGTTCCAGAGTTGTGGCCCCTGAAAGGACAAGAATAAGCTATTTTGACCTTGTCTGCACAATAGCAGCTTTGTTTATAATTTGATTTTTACCAAACTTGCACATAACTTGTGTCACTATAAGATCTTGGTTCCTTTTTTCAACTGGCCAGATTGCCTTATGGGTACCAGAGTTATGGCCCCTGAAAGGGCCAGTATTAGCTATTTTGACCTTGTCTGCACAATAGCAGCTTTATGATTTGATATTAACCAAACTTGCACACAACTTGTATCACCATAAGATCTCGGTTCTTTTCTTGAACTGGCCTGATTCCGTTATGGGTTCCAGAGTGATGGCCCCTGAAAGCGCCAGCATTAGCTATTTTGACTTTGTCTGCAAAATAGCAGCTTCATTTATGATTTGAATTTAATCAAACTTGCACAAAACTTGTGTCACAATAAGATCTTGGTTCCTGTCTTGAACTGGCCAGATCCTATAATGGGCTCCAGATTTATGGACCCTGAAAGGGCCAAAATTAGCTATTTTGACTTTGTCTGCACAATAGCAGCTTCATTTATGATTTGATTTTAACCAAACTTGCACACAACTTGTATCACCACAAGATCTTGATACCTTTTTTGAACTGGCCGGATTGCATTACGGGTTCCAGAGTTATGGCCCCTGATAGGGTCAGAATTTGCTATTTTGACCTTGTCTGCACAATAGCTTATAGGTTCCAGAGTTATGGTCCCTGAAAGGACCAAGATAAGCTATTTTGACCTTGTCTGCACAATAGCGACTTTATTTATGATTTGATTTTAACCAAACTTGCGCAAAACTTGTGTCACCATAAGATCTTGGTTCATTTCCTGAACCGGCCAGATCCCATAATGGGTTCCAGATTTATGTCCCTGGAAAGGGCCAAAATGGGCTATTTTGACCTTGTCTACACAATAGCAGTTTCATTTATGATTTGATTTTAACCAAACTTGCACACAACTTGTATCACCATAAGATCTCAATTCCTGTTTATACATATTATGATATCGCCTTGGTGTCCGTATGTCTGTATGTCTGTTGGTTAGCAATTTCCCTTCCGCTCTGTAACTCTTGAACTCCTTGAAGGATTTCAAAGAAACCTGACACAAATGTTCACCTCATCGAAACGACGTGCAGAGCGCATGTTTAGGATGGCTCATTTCAAGGTCAAGGTCACACTAAGGGGTCAAAGGTCATATGACTGTTTTGTGTGTATATTGCTCTGCATTTGCGTTGCATTGCAGTGCTCTTGTTTTTATTTGGCAGATCCTTCTTTTGTTCACTTACAATAATTTTTATGCCCCTGGCATCAACTGATGCGGGAGGCATATAGTGATCGTCCTGTCCGTCCGTCCGTCCGTACGAGGTTAACCAAATGGGACCGTTTCGTCTAGCGTCAATACCCCTTACTAGAATGACTTGATACTAATGCAGATGTAACCTGTGAACATTCCTCATCTTCAGCCATCACCTGACCACAGTTTGACCCTGACCTTGACCTCATTTTGGACTTAGGTTGCTTTATATAGGCCATCTCTTGGTTAACCAAATGGGACCGTTTCGTCTAGCATCAATACGGCTTACAAGAATTAATTGATACTAATACAGATGTAACCTGTGACCATTCCTCATCTTCAAACATAACCTGACCTCAGTTTGACCTTGACCTTGACCTCATTTTGGACTTAGGTTGCTTTATATGGGCCATCTCTTGGTTAACCAAATGGGACCGTTTCGTCTAGCATTAATACCGCTTACAAGAATGAATTGATATTAATACAGTTGAAACCTGTGACCATTTCTCATCTTCAAACATCACCTGACCTCAGTTTGACCTTGACCTCGTTTTGCTTTGTATCGACAAGGATGCCACAGGGGGCATCAAGCGTTTATTGAACGCAGCTCCTTGTTTTTAGCTCACATGTCACAAAGTGACAAGGTGAGCTTTTGTGATCGCGCAGCGTCCGTCGTCCATGCTTGCGTGCGTGCGTCCGTGCGTGCGTAAACTTTTGCTTGTGACCACTCTAGAGGTCACATTCTTCATAGGATCTTTATGAAAGTTGGTCAGAATGTTTAACTTGATGATATCTAGGTCAAGTTCGAAACTGGGTCAACTGCGGTCAAAAACTAGGTCAGTAGGTCTAAAAATAGGAATATACTTTACAATGGATCTTCATGAAAGTTAGCCAGAATGTTCACCTTGATAATATCTAGGTCAAGTTCGAAACCGGGTCATGTGCCGTCAAAAACTAGGTCAATAGGTCAAATAATAAAAAACATTGTGACCTCTCTAGAGGCCAAATTTTTCATGGGATCTGTATGAAAGTTGGTCTGTATGTTCATCTTGATGATATCTAAGCCAGGTTTGAAACTGGGTCAACTGCGGTCAAAAACTAAGTCAGTAGATCTAAAAATAGAAAAACCTTATGACCTCTCTAGAGGCCATACTTGTGAATGGATCTTCATGAAAATTAGTCAGAATGTTCACCTTGATGATATCTAGGTCAAGTTCGAAACTGGGTTACGTGCCATTAATAACGAGGTTAATAAGTCAAATAACAAAAAAACCTTGTTACCTCTCCATAGGCCATATTTTTCATGGGATCTGTATGAAAGTTGGTCTGAATGTTCAACTTGATGATATCTAGGTCGAATTCAAAACTGGGTCAACTTCAGTCAAAAACTAGGTCAGTAGGTCTAAAAATAGAAAGACCTTGTGACCTCTCTAGAGGCCATACTTTTCATTGGATCTGTATGAAAGTTGGTCTGAATGTTTATCTTGATGATATCTAGATCAAGTTCGAAACTGGGTCAACTGCAGTCAAAAACTAGGTCAGTAGGTCTAAAAATCTTGTGACCTCTCTAGAGGCCATACTTTTGAATGGATCTTCATGAAAATGGGTCAGAATGTTCAACTTGATGATATCTAGGTCAAGTTCGAAACTATGTCACGTGCTTTCAAATAACTAGGTCAGTAGGTCAAATAATAAAAATCCTTGTGACCTCTCTAGAGGCCATATTTTTCAATGGATCTTCATGAAAATTAATTAGAATTTTTATCTTGATGATATCTATGTCAGGTTCAACACTGGGTCACATGAGCTCAAAAACTAGGTCACAATGTCAAATAATAGAAAAAAACGACGTCATACTCGGTTTAAAACTGGGTCATGTGAGGACAGGTGAGCGATTCAGGACCATCATTGTTTAATTACTTCCCTTTTGTGTTACTTTAAATAGCTTATTTAGTAACTTTTTTATTATTGGCCATAGGGAAAAACCGAGACCACATTTCAGTGGTACAACATGGATGGTATCTCCAATTTTCAGGTGTATTTTGACACATCTGTACCTTGTAAGAATTTTTTTTTCTTTTTGGTTAAATTTCTTCCCTTTGTTGTTCCTGTCCTTTGGACTTATGGCTGTATAGAAAGCTGATTTCAAAACAATTTTATACAAGTCTAGTGTTCCTTGGGTGACCCCTCTACTATATTCCTTCAAATAATTTTGATTCAGCGAAAAACATGGCCCCAAGGGGTTTTGCTTATTTTCCTTATATGCCTATATAGAACTTTGAAAATCTTTTTGTTAGAAACTGCTGGTCCATATTTTACAAAAATGTTTCTTCGGTGACCCTCTACCAAATTCCTTCAAACAATTTTGATTCATTGACAAAATGGCTGCCTGGTGGAGGGGCTCATTTTCCCATATGGCTATACAGAAAACTTCTTGTATGAGACTACTGGCCTGATTTGAAAATAGTTTTATTTGAAGTAACTTTAAGAAATTTCAACTATATTTTCTCGTAATTCTTTTTTTGATTGATCTTGATCATGATTTTTTGACCTTTCTTGTTTTTAAGTTCAATGATAACAGGTAAGCGATATAGGGCCATTCCACCTTATGACTTAGAATTTAGTCTGTCCGTCCATTTGTATGTAACACTTCATGTCTTGTCCATAACTCTGCCATCCATGAAGGGATTTTGAAAAAACTTAACACAAATGTTTCCCATAATGAGAAAATGTGTAATGCGCAAAACCGAGACCCCTAGCTCAAAGATCAAGGTAACACTTAGAGGTAAAAAGTTAACAGGGTCTGTTTCATATCTGGTCCGTACCTCTGCCTTTCATTAAGAGATTTTGAAATTAGTTGGCAAAAATGTTCACCATAATGGGACGACGAGTCATGTGCAGGACCCAGACCCCTAGTGCCAAAGTCTAGGTCACTCACATGGTATGTTTCTTGTCCAGTCCATAACTCTGCCATTCATCAGGGGATTTTTAGCTCACCTGCCACAAAGTGATAAGGTGAGCTTTTGTGATCACGTGGCGTCCGTCGTCCGTGCGTCCGTAAACTTTTGCTTGCGACCACTCTAGAGGCCACATTTTTCATGGGATCTTTATCAAAGTTGGTCAGAATGTTTATCTTGATGATATCTAGGTCAAGTTTGAAACTGGGTCAAGTGCGGTCCAAAACTAGGTCAGTAGATCTAAAAAAAGAAAAACCTTGTGACCTCTCTAGAGGCCATATTTTTCACAAGATCTTCATGAAAATTGGTCAGAATGTTTACCCTGATAATATCTAGGTCAAGTTCGAAACTAGGTCACGTGCCATCAAAAACTAGGTCAGTAGGTCAAATAATAGAAAAACCTTGTGACCTCTCTAGAGGCCAAATTTTTCACGGGATCTATATAAAAGTTGGTCTGAATGTTTACCTTGATGATATCTAGGTCAAGTTTGAAACTGGGTCACATGCGGTCAAAAACTAGGTCAGTAGGTCTAAAAATAGAAAAAACATTGTGACCTCTTTGTAGGCCATACTTTTGAATGGATCTTCATGAAAATTGGTCAGAATGTTTATCTTGATGATATCTAGGAAAAGTTCAAAACTGGGATACGTGCCATCAATAACTAGGACAGTAGGTCAAATAATACAAAAACATTGTGACCTCTCTAGAGGCCATATTTTTCATGGGATCTGTATGAAAATTGGTTTGAATGTTCATCTTGATGATATCTAGGTCAGGTTCGAAACTAGGTCAACTGTAGTTAAAAACGAGATCAGTAGGTCTAAAAATAGAAAAACCTTGTGACCTCTCTTGAGGCCATACTTTCAAATGGATCTTCATGAAAATTGGTCAGAATGTTCATCTTGATAATATCTAAGTCAGGTTCAAAACTGGGTCACATGAGCTCAATAACTAGGTCACTATGTCAAATAATAGAAAAAACGACGTCATACTCTGTTCAAAACTGGGTCATGTGGGGACAGGTTCGAAACTAGGTCAACTGTAGTTAAAAACGAGATCGGTAGGTCTAAAAATAGAAAAACTTTGTGACCTCTCTAGAGGCCATATTTTTCACAAGATCTTCATGAAAATTGGTCAGAATGTTAACCCTGATAATATCTAGGTCAAGTTCGAAACTAGGTCACGTGCCATCAAAAACTAGGTCAGTAGGTCAAATAATAGAAAAACCTTGTGACCTCTCTAGAGGCCAAATTTTTCACGGGATCTATATAAAAGTTGGTCTGAATGTTTACCTTGATAATATCTAGGTCAAGTTCGAAACTGGGTCATGTGCCGTCAATAACTAGGTCAGTAGGTCAAATATTATAAATAAAAACCCTCGTGACCTCTCTAGAGGTCATATTTTTCATGAGATCTGTATGAAAGTTGGTCTGAATGTTCATTTTGATGATATCTAGGTCAAATTTGAAACTGGGTCAACTGCGGTCAAAAACTAGGTCAGTAGGTCTAAAAATAGGAAACTCTTGTGACCTCTCTAGAGGCCATACTTTTGAATGGATCTTCATGAAAATTGGTCAGAATTTTTATCTTGATGATATCTAAGTCAGGTTCAAAACTGGGTCACATGAGCTCAATAACTAGGTCACTATGTCAAATAATAGAGAAAACGACGTCATACTCTGTTCAAAACTGGGTCATGTGGGGACAGGTGAGCGATTCAGGACCATGATGGTCCTCTTGTTAAATTACCTGGCACAAGTGATCCCTTTAATGAGTTGAAGTTTCATAAACAAGACCCATACCCCTAGCTTCAAGGTCAAGGTCTTACATAGATGTCAAAGGTTAACTTGGGTCTGTTTCATGTCCGGTCCTTACCTCTGCCATTCATCAAGAGATTTTGAAATTAGTTTGTACAAATGTTCACCATAATGGGACAACGAGTCATGTGCAGGACCCAGACCCATTGTGACAAAGTCGAGGTCACTCTTAGAGGTTTAATGTTCACATGGTATGTTTCTTGTCCAGTCCATAACTCTGCCATTTATCGAAGGATTTTAAAATTACTTGGCACAAATGATCCCCATAAAGAGTTGATATGTCATGCGCAAGACCCAGACCCAGACCCCTAGCTCCAAGGTCAAGGTCCCACATAGAGGTCATAGATTTGAGCATCAATTTCATATCTAGTCCATGACTCTACCATTCATCAAGGGTTTTAAAACCACTTAGCACAAATATTCCCCATAATGAGACGATATATCGTGTGCAAGACTCGGGCTCCTGTCTCTAAGGTCAAGGTCACACTTAGACGTCAAAGCAAGTAAGTCTTGTTTATTTATCTAGTCAGTAACTTTACTTTGCATGTATGGATATTCAAGTAACTTGACACAAACAGTCACCACAGCAAATTGATTTGTTCCGTGTAAAACTCAGACCTCTGACTCAAGGTCAAGTTCACCTTTTTGTATTTTTTGTCTGCTCTGTAACTATTTTTATGCATTGCAAATAAGTTGGCATAAATATTCACCATCACAAGACATTGTGTCATGTACAAATTCAAGGTCACAGACACCCAAGTTAAATTTCATTTATGTTTGTACATGAAATTACTTCCCTTATATGATATATGATAAAGTACAGTACATATGTATTTATATCGGTTTTCCCACTAATTTCAAGATGAAATTATGTTTTAAGTAAGATGATGCGTATTGATAGGTATAAAAAAAAAAATATTGGTAGACT